>NW_005187703.1:147791-150318 GCF_000239375.1 Pundamilia nyererei | reverse complement strand
CAGAATCCTACCAAACATGACATTTTTCTCTCCAAAAGAACAGTCTTAGGTACATTGGAAGAGGTGACTGAAGTAAAACCTGTCAAGTATCTCTCTGCTGACGCAGGGTCATCAGCCCATACAAATGTAAAAGTGTGTTCAGTTCAGCTAGGTAACGAAAAGCACCAGACAGAAGTCAGTGAAGGTCAGAGATGGCATCCACCTGTTGATTTGTCCTACCTGACAGAGGTCAACATCGTTTTTTGGACACCACTCAGGCAGCCAGCGAGGAGAATGTGGCTAAACATGTCACTCTTGGTCAACATGCCGACAATGTTCCACACCACATTAAAATGAAAAGATATAGAAAACAAAAAGAAAGAGTGCATTTCAGGGCATCATAGACTTACCCAAACTAAATGCAAAGCACTTCAAAGAATCTGTAAAGATTATAAATAGCTGGCCTTTCAGGTAAAGTTTTCTTTTAATCAGGACATTAATGCACACATGAAAAAGGAAAACAAACAATATCATGCCTTTTTTCAGTTTTGTTCTTTCTTGGAATTCTAGATGTTTCATAAAACCTGATGATCCTCCATGCAAGTGGAATAAATGCAGACCAGAACAAATGAAATTAACACATAATAAGAAGCCTCCTAGATGAGAAGTCTTTAATAACATTTAAAGAAGTCAATTTACCTTCTTTTCAAGCTCTTAAGACTACCATGACCTGGATGACTGAGAACCTAAACAGACACATCCCTTGGCTCCCTTGCTCTCTTCACTGCAGTAAACACTTCAGTAGTTGAAGCAAGTTCATCAAACACAGAGTATTTTCCCCTCGTTCCTTATTCTTTTCCTTACTCCTTACTCTAATCAGTCAGAGTAAGTGGTCACACGAAGGTGGTTTTATCATGGTCCTGGATCTTGGACTTCCACTTTCTATTGCTATTAGAATTGAATGGTTTTTCTGGGCTTGTTTTACTGTGATTTATGAGGCCTATGGCTTCTGAGCTCTTATATTCCTTACATTCTGTGCTCTTTGGCTTAACCTAGGTTTTAAATCCTGCATTTAGTGTAAAAACACAACCAGTTTTTAGATTATGTAAAGCCAGGAAGGAAAGATGGAAAAACCCTGATGTTGTAGGTTTACAACCTTCTTACAGATCTGTCATTAAAACACATTATAGTCTGATAAATTCACCAAGGTTCAATAATGATAGTTTTAGCGTTTTTGTCATTTGCACCCCTGGGGTGTTTTAACGGTTTGAGAGTATGTAAAGAATAATTTCTCTGATAAGGTGGACCTTCTGGTTCTGTTGCACACACGCACATATAAAAAGGGATATTTCAAGTTTTGCGAAAGAAAGGTCATGCTCATATCCCTCAGTGGCAGGGTGTGGTTTGTATTGGAGCAGATGTTTCAGGGTGTGGTGACCTCCATCATCCAATCCCGTCTCCCCTGTAAAGGATGTTGCCGGGACCAGAGGGAGTGTGGTGTGGCAGCTGGAAAGCTGCTCAGACAGAGAGTTTGTAAAAACCTATAAGCAATACAACCCATAGCAAAGTGCGTGTGTGTGGGGGGTCGTCATTCTTGTCACACCCTCCAGCCGCACAAAATGATCCCTGTGAGTTTTGCTTACTCAAATCAAAGACTGTCTTAAATCAGGTGATATTGTTAAAAAGTTTATAGAGTAAATCACTGTTTCAAATAAGATAACATATTAATGCATTAATTTTGGGGTTCAGCACACAGAGCTGTAAAAATAACAATTTTAATTCAGCCTAATCATTTTATTGCTGAGTGTGCTTAAAACATGTTGTAAATATGTTGAAATGTCTCTTCTCCAGCTGGCTGTAAACCAAAACTCTTAACATGCTCCTGACTTTCTCCAGGGTGGCAAGATTGTACAAAATAAATATTTAATGACTTCACAAAACAAGAATTGGGTACACAAGTTTGAATTTATTTTGGATTTTCTTTAATCCACACAGGATAAAAAGTATACACATATGCTCAAATATATACATGTACCCCACTAATATTTGGTGAAATATCCCTTAGGAAGTTGACAAGATGCTAGTCATCAACAAGCTTCTGGCATAATTCTGGCTGAATAATTGACCGATATTCTTGGCCAAATTAGTAGAGTTCATGTAAATTGGTTGGTTTCCAGGTACGGACCTGGCTTTTAAACATAATCCACAAATTTTCAATATAGTTAAGGTGGGGGCTGTGGGAAGGCTCCTTCATCCATCCATCCTACACTCTTCCACTTATCCAATTCAAGGTTGGGTGGTAGGCGGGGGAATAACCCAGCCTTCATAGGACAGACACTCAACAGGGTGCCAGTCTGTGGCAAGGGTATTCCAGAAGCTTACTTTAACCTGGTTCATCCATTTCAAAACAACTTCTGATATGTGTTTGGAACTTTGGAATTAATCCTCCTCCATTATTCCATCCACTAATGCTGGACAGACACTGTGTGATTTTTTTCAGTCGCGCGATTCAGCTCCTGCTCAAACTGCACGATTGACTCGCAGGGGT
>NW_005187703.1:139962-147182 GCF_000239375.1 Pundamilia nyererei | reverse complement strand
GCACAGTGTGAGCCCAGCATTACAGTCTTCCATTTACCACTACCACTGGCAGCAAAATGACCCCAGAGCATGATGCTACCACCACCATGCTAAAGATTTGTACAGTGTTCTTGGGTTTGAAACCATTACCACTCCTCCAGACATGCAGTTGTGGTCCCGCGTTTATATACACTGATATGAACATGAATGTCAGGCTAATTTCAGGCTTTAACTGTTTTCTTGGAACTGTTTCTTTTCCAGGGTGGAATGATTGTACACCATATTTCTTTAATGACTTAAAAAAAACAGTATTGGGTGCACAAGGGATAATACAAATTTTGTATTATCTCTGATGCAAACAGGATAAAAAAAACACACTACTAGTCAAGCGTTTGGACACACCTTCTCATTCAAAGTTTTTCTTTATTTTTACTACTTTCTACATTGTAGATACAAACTGAAGACATCAACTATATGAAGCAAAGAAAAACCTGATGACTCTAAATATGTCTGTTATCTGAGTGTGACAATTTCAGACATCTTCGATATGCTGGCAAAGTGGTAACACATTTGACTAGTTAATTTTAGTGTTTTAACTAGTGTTCTCAGCGTTAATCTCGTTAAAATGACGTGCGTGGGGCTTCATGGCGTCAAGGCATTAGCACGGTTAGCTTGTTAATGCGTCAGCGCCGTGCAGCCCTACGCATGGGGTGATCCGCGGTAGCTCAGTAACGGAGATTTGACGCGTTAATGTGGTTATGGCATTAACGTCATTTTATCGAGATTAACGCTTACAGCACTTGTTTTAACTCATGATCTTGAAATATTCTGTCGTTTAGAAATGGCTTCAAGTTTCTCTACTTAGATCCTCATGGAGCTCTTGGACTTTCACATTGTTCTGAGTACTGTCAAACCCGTAAGTGCATTTAAAAAGTTTTTCTTTTTTGCTGACAAAGAAAAATTACCAGTAACTCATCAATAATGAGAAGTTTATAGGCCCTGGTCTTGCAGAGTTAAAAGACATTGTACAAACTCCAGTATCACTTATTAAAACAGTTAAAGTGGGAGTCTGTTTATATATTTGAGCCTGTTGAGAGAGGTGGAATTAGAGAAAAAAGATTGTCCCCTGGCTTATGTCTCATTACATCTGAGAGAGGGTTAAAGGTCTTTACATCTAGCTTTTTATGTTAAAAGTGATAAGGAGTGCTAAAACAGAGTTTAATTGTATGGGTTTGCTAATAGTAAATCTAATAATTAAATTCTTGATCAAAAAATGTAATCAAAGCGTAAGCCTAATTAATATGATGAATGGGAAATGCAGTTTGAGTGAGGAAAATTCTGGATTTTGTGCGTGTTGGAATGATTCACCTTCTGTGTGTGTGTGTGTGTGTGTGTGTGTGTGTGTGTGTGTGTGTGTGTGTGTGTGAGAATGGCTGCAGGAGAGTTAATAAACACAGAATCACAACATAGGGTCAAAAGTATGCCCATATATATATTTGGACACTGACACAAGTTTCGGGTTTTTTTTTTAACCTGTTGACTGAAACATATTCCAATTATATTTATTTATGGACAGAACGTAAACTCTCAGTTTTCATATCCACATTCCAATGGGATGAAGGTTTTTGGAGGTTCAGCTCTTTTACATGTGTCAACCACTTTTTAAATTGACAAAAGTAATTCGAGAATTTACTAAAAGGCCATATCATAGACAGGTGTGGGCAGTCCCTTCATTATGTCATTATCATTTAAGCAGATAGTTGATTTGAGGTGTTGTAAGAGAGAATTGAGAAGATTTTGCTGTGGACAGAAAACATGCGGTCAAAGTAGCTCTCTATGCAGGTGAAACATGCCGTCCTTAAGCTGTGAAAGCAGAAAAAAAAACTATCCGAGAAAGTCCTGCAATATTAGGAGTGGCAAAATCTAGAGTTTGGCACATCCTGAGAAAGAAAGAAAGAAAGTGGTGGATGATTGCAGAATGGTTTCCACAGTGACGAGAAACTCCTTCAAAACAGCCAACCAACACTTTCCAGGAGGTAGGAGTATTCATATCAAAGTCTATAGACTTCAGGCTGTCATTGCCAAAACAGGGGTTTCATCCAAGTGTCAGAAATGAAGAGTTTATTTTCAGTTATTTAGTTTGTCCAATTACTTTTGAGCCCCTGAAATGAAGGGATTGTGTTAAAAATGTTTTAGTTCCTGACATTTTTACACAATGTTTTTGTTCAACCCACTAAATTAAAGCTGAAAGTCTGCAGTTCACCTGCTGTTGTGTTTCATTGTTGAGTTGTTTCATGTAAAATTCATCTCTGTCCAAACTGGACCTAACTGTTGATGGATTAAAGACGAATCAAAAATAAAGTCAAACTTTTTTTGCTTTTTGAATTCATTAAAGATTCATGCTGAACAATCATTCCACTTTAGAAAAAGGGTAGTTCAAAGATGTAATTAAAAACCTCAAATTACCATGACCTTCATTCCTATAATTAGTTTATGCAAATTTTTGAACAGAACTCTACCACTTATGATTGCAGCCAAAAAGCTCAATCTGCATCTCATCTGATCATAACTTTTATGATCATATGCATTCGGTCTGTCCATGTAGGCTGCTTCAAATTTCAGTTGAGCTTGAAGGTGCTGATTTTGGAGCAGGGGTCTTGGTCAGCATTCTCTGTCCATAGCAATGTAAAGCCAATAGTTCCCTGTTCATGGCAGGCTTCAGCTTTGGTGGTTCCTGAGTTATTTTTGAACGTCTGAACAATTTTGTGTGATCCAAGGGTGAAACTTTGGGTAATTTTCCAGACCATGGCAAAGTGATGACACGTCAGAAACCTTTCCAGTTACATGTACATGTTTTATGTAAATCTACAATTCTCTTTCTAAGGTAGTTACTGAGCTCCCATTTTTCTGAGTACTGGTCAGTTCAATGTCAAAAAAATCGTTTTATATGGGCAACAAGAAACTACCAAATTATTAAAAGATTTAAGTGAATGTATGTATATTTTTGCCCTGCTTGTGTACCTTTAACCCTGTTGTGGATTAGAGAAAATAAAAAAATAAATTCAAACCTGCTCACCCAATTCTTCTTCTTTAAAGTCATTAAAGATTTATGCTTTACAATTTATTGTCTAAGGAGCTTGGAAAGAAAAATTTACAATTCATTCCAAACTTGAAAAAAAAAACAGTTCAAAGAAATCAAGCCAAAAATGATGAAGAAATGTAAAATTCTACCTACGACTGTATGATCACACTCTGCAACACCACCACCACCTGTCGCCATTTCCAAAGACATACAGTTAGACAAGTTTCATATTGAAAACACTGAAATATTGGACACGCCCCTTGCTACAAAGGTAATTTGTAAAAGTGAGCTTTGTTGTCTGACACTGAAGCGGAGGGAATTTGCAATTAACTTCCTGTAGATACCTGACAAGAGTATCTTCTTACTGAAAGTAAAGTTGGGACCATGGTTGGTTTTGTCCTTCACAAGTTTTGCAAATTGTTGGCGTGGTCAAAATTGTTTGTTAAACCCAGATGTGTGTGTGTGTGTTGTTTGTTTTTCAAATCACTGTTTGTAAAGGTGAGGACTGTTTCAATGAGTACACAATATATTACCATGCAACAACCACACATGGACACCCTTAGACATGTGCACTGTTCAAATACACGCAGGAGACATCTACTGGACAGCAGCTTAGGGCTAGGATACACGGGTAGCAGCAATACCGCCAACAGGAGGAAAATGTTTTCTATTAAATGTTTGGTATTCACAAGACCTCAAATTTTTCATGATGAGTGATGCTGTTGAATCAGTATTCTGGGTCAGAGTTAAGTATAAATTTGAACCACCTGCAGTTTCACCAGTGAACCATGTATGGTATGGTTAGGGTTAAGTTAGATTTAAGACGTAAACTCGCATACTTTCAATAACCGGACTTTATCTCCACTGCATATGAATTTTTGACCAACACTTCATCTGTGATATGATTTTAATTTGGATGTCCGAAATAAGTGCATAGTCACTATACAAGCATAGAACCTAACCCTTACCCTAGCAGCATGTTGTTTTTTTATTTTGAAGAGGCGAATGGAACATATATTTTTCTTATGCAATACACATGGGGAGAGAAATCTAAAGCAATGAGCTGTCACACATTGCATCACATTTTTGCACTCATGTGATAAAGTTCAACCGATTAAAGTTTTCTGACTTGTTTCTAGATCTTTGCAGATGAAACCATTTGGTAAGGATTCTCAGCTGAGGTTGTCTCACATGTCTCAACTGTCATTGTAAAGCACTTTGACCTATCTAAGAGCTTCAAAAAGTTACCCAAGTAACAATGCCTGAAAACATCAGATATCCTCCATGTTGCCCCAACAGTAAAACATTATAATAAAGTTAGATTTATTTCATTTACAACAACAATAAACATTGTTTAGATAACCAACCAATTTCAATAGTTCTTGATTTCCAAATGGGATTTTTTCCCGTGCTGGAAAAGGTTGATTCCTTTTGTGATGAAAACCTCCAATCTTCCTTCCAACGCTCAGGCTTTCTTCCTGTGATTTATTAGTGCTCTCTTTTTCTGTCAGCGTGTTTTTTTTCTGCAACACAAAAGAGCAAATGTTCAAGAATGATAAACTGAGTGTTATTATTACAAAAAATATATTATCTGTATTATCATAATACAGTAAAAAGTACAGTAATGACAAGTACTAGGAGTGCAAATCTCCAGCAGTGCAGCTCACTATATGGGCAGTATGTAATTTTAAGGTGATACTATTGTATTTTGTATATATTCATTTAGTTACCTTGTGCCAATTTGAAAAATGGCACATGTGAAATGTAAAAGTGAGATCAGAGGTTAAATGTGACATATTGGATATATTGATGCAAACTATAATGTGATATTTAGATTGTCCATATATGATATCCTAACGTATATACACTACCTCACATTTTTGTAAATATTTTATCTTTTTATGAGACAACACTGAAGATATGACACTTTAATACAATGCAAAGTAGTCAGTGTACAGCTTGTATAACAGTGTAAATTTGCTGTGACCTCAAAATAACTCAGCATACAGTCATTAATGTCTAAACTGCTGGCAACAAAAGTGAGTCCACGCCTAACTTGTGCCCAGAGTGTCAATTTTGTGCGTCAGCCATTATTTTCCAACTCTGCCTCTGTTGGCCATGGAGTTCACTAGAGCGTCACAGGCTGCCACTGGAGTCCTCTTCCACTCCTCCTTGATGACGTCATGGAGCTGGTGGATGTTAGAGACCTTGTGCTCCTGCACCTTCCATTTGAGGATGCCCCACAGCTGCTCAATAGGGTTTAAGTCTGTAGACATGCTTGGCCAGTCAAGTTACTTTATTTAGCAAGGCACTGGTCTTTTTGGAGGTGTGTTTGGGGTTGTTGAAACACACTGATGAGAAGTGGGCTACTGGAACAAGAAGGCACAGGTGGGCAAGAGATTAAAATAGGGCGCTTTTGGAATTGTTGGAATGCTACTATGCAAGTAACCCCAGCGGAAGGGGTTACATAAATAGGATGAGGGACCTATGGATTCTTCGCTACCCAGCATCCAGATTGATTGCAAAACAACCAGTAGCTCAGTGTTCCAACATTCAGAAGAAAAAACTGCTCTCACTGAGAAGAACTAAGGGCTCAGAGAAGTACTCAAGAAGATGTGGAGGTGAGTGGCTCCGGCAGAACCCAGGAGCAACATGTGAGATCTCTGTCCAGAAGAACACAGTCCTGGCACAGCAAAGATACTGCACAGGACCTTCAAGCTCCAAGGCCTCTGGCAGACAATGCAAGCTTGAAGGATAAAGGGTACCCTGCAGGGGTGAGAGGGGATTTTCTAAATACTGCAATATATCTTAGTCTCCCCTTGGTCAGTGCATACTGTTCAGTTCCCTGGTCTTAGTTTCCGTGTGGTTCCTTGCCAAGAGTTAGTTGAGTTAGTTTTGTCCTTATAATCCTGTTGGCCGATGGCTTTTTGCATCGGCTGAATAAAGGGCTAGCCTTTTGTTAACTTCCACCTGCCTTCCTGTGTCTGCATTTGGGTTCATTTGGGTTGTATAATTTATGGATGTTAGTTATGGAAGTTATCCGCTAATTTCTGGTTAAAAAGACAACAACATGGCAGTCTAATGTGATAAAATGCAAAATCCAGAAACCAGTGGGTGAACACATACTGGGCATAACCTTCTTCTCATTTACAGTGAGCTTCTTATATGGCTATATATTCGGTCTGACCACTAGCAACTGTGTGTGCATTCACAATAACACTTTAACCTGGACAGAAAGTAAACATCATCGGTATGATTACCTGTTAGAGTGGCTCAGGGTAGGACTGTCTTGGATCATAAGTCATGTCAGGAATGTAGGGCTCATGGAGGTCGGGGTCTAGCGGCAGGGTGTCCAGTGGCAGATCAGCATAGCCATATGGGGGGTAAGAGCCATCTAACTCTGAGATGCAGAGACAGACATAACCTGAGTGACTGGTGGTTTGTATTTTTCAAACTATTCAAAATTAAAAACACTGCTCCTAGAGTTACAATGAGGATTTTCTGTCAGCACTATCAAATCAAAACCTTCAGTTCACCTCCATTATGGCTCTTAATTTTAAATTTGTTTTGGAAATTTTAAATGCCATCCCCACACAAACATGGATACATACTGTTACCGTTTCATTGTATCAGATTGTATGATGGAGGGAAGTATATAGACCAGGGGTAGGCAACCTTTCTGATGATGAGTGTGTTGGAATTTAAATATATATACTTAGTGCTTATTTGATTATATTGTTTTATGTATTTTAATAGGAGAGGGCCAACTTTGAGTGTAAACCAGGTCGCAGGCTGACAGGAAACTGCATGCTTTTGCAGAGCTTATGAGGTGAAGACAGAAAGTGAAAGTAAGCAGTGTTTTGATCAAAACTTAAAATGTGTGTGACGTGCAGCGGACATATATATATAACCATGCTGGCACTGCTGGTTTCAGACCTGAGCTTGTGTGTTCGTGTGTTCAGGTCTCCGTTCCCGGGAATGTAAAATAAAGATCATTTGTTTGAGCTTTGACCACTTTGAGCCATGTCTTTCTTTGCCGTGAAGAATACAAAGAACTGGATTTAATAAGTGCCATCTAAAATTTCCTCAGAAGTCAGTGTGCCATATGATTGCATTAGCAATAAATTTAATAACGCTCTGTATTAACAGTTACACACTA
>NW_005187703.1:137927-139844 GCF_000239375.1 Pundamilia nyererei | reverse complement strand
CAGCTGATACTAGAAATTAATATTAAATAAATTCTAACAACAGCTGATCAAGCTTAAACGTGCTGCTGTTGTTTAGCGCGACATCCGCTGGTTTCCTCTTTCTGGCGCAAAGTGAGCGATAAACAAACAAGAGAGCCGATCAGCTGATCATTGATCAGTTTCATGATTGAAGTAGAAACAGGTGAGGGAGGGGGGAGAATGAGAGAAGAAGAGTCAGCTGTGCAGCAACGACACAGAATAACTTTTTCCATTGTAGCTGAAGTCCGGGACAAACTGTTCCTTTTCAGCTCAATACAAACCGCGTAATATTTTCTCTCAATACGGAACCATTCCATTTTTTACGGGACGGTTGGAAACTCTACTAACTAACATTATGAATAAAACAAAGTTCACTATCAGTAACTTCACAGCACCCACCCAGCTGTATAGAAACTCCGTCATGCTAGCTAGCACAACGAAAATAAACTGCACCTACATGTGGTTTATATCTGGCCCAGATAGACTGCAGGTCATAACTTCTTACCTGAAGTTCAGTTCACCTGACACTCGGACCGGTGGCCGCCTCGGGTCTCTCCTCCTCCTGCCTCCCCTTCCCTCATCCACCCTCTGGCCTCTGTGGAAGCTCCGCCAGAGCCACCACCAAACAACTGAGTTATTTTTACACGTCAGCCAGCACCTGGCCAATCCACCACCTCTCATTGTTCATGCCGTTACAAGAAAAAAAGTCATCGGCCTATAAAAATCACCATCGACCCACTGGTATGCCTGATGGCCAGTCCAGCTATGGTCGTGTCATCAGTTAACCCTTCGCCAGCTGTGGCACGTGTGCTCAGGGTTGCCGACCCCTGATATAGACAGAGGAAACTTTTTTAGCTTCCATTTCCCCCCTGCTTTTCTTAGCAATCATATTTTTTCAATCATCCCCTGAAGACGGCCGTAGTGATAGAGAGCACAGAAACAGCTCTCACTAAAGTCATCAGTGACTCACAGAGACTTTCAGTTTTAGTTCTACTATTTCACTGCTGCCTTCAACACTGTTGATCATGACAGTTTCATTCAAAGACTTTGTGACTCAGTTGGTTTAACAGGTCCAGTTCTCAGTTGTTTTTCATCATATCACATCGAATCATATCATATCAAAATCTCTGTTTGAATTAGCAGTTTTAGATCTATATATAAATATTTTCTCAGTGGTTCCTCAAGGGTCTATTTTTTGTTTATTATTCTTTAACCTTTACATGCTTCTTCTTACTACTCTCACAAACAATCATCTAGCCAATCTTATGTTGATGATATACAATTGTGCTAATATTTTTTTCTTCTGATGATTGAACCTCTGTTCACAAACTAATGAGGTGCACCGATGACATTAATTTGCTGGATGCCTCAAAACTTTTAGGAATTAAACAGAGACAGAAATATTTGCTGTTGGTCCAAAATGTTAGAGACTGACAAACTGCTCATATATACTACCCCTGTCTCTGAAACAAGTCAACAACCTTGGCATCATTTGGGAGAGTTTTAATAATTACATCAAAAAAGGTCACCACAATTACTCTCCTTCACTTACAAATATACGGTTAGGTTAGAAAGGTTAGAAAATTCTAGTCTCAAACTGACTATAAGATATTGGTCCATGAATTCATATCAAGCAGGTCTGTTTGCAGGATTATCCAAATCCTGATGTTCATTCAATACGTAGCAGTCAGAGTTCTTGTATGCAAAAATCTGACCATATTCCCCCAGTATTGAAGTCACATTGTTGGCTCCTGTGATCTATGTCCTTTCTTTTGAGTGGTGGTGTGACTACAGCACATTTGAGAGAAACAGAGGTGAATGTTGGATCTACGGACAGGTCAGCCACTGAAGGTATTTATTAGTGGAAAGTGTTATAGCGCTAAGAAAAATAAAGAAAAT
>NW_005187703.1:131916-137907 GCF_000239375.1 Pundamilia nyererei | reverse complement strand
CCATATTCCCCCAGTATTGAAGTCACATTGTTGGCTCCTGTGATCTATGTCCTTTCTTTTGAGTGGTGGTGTGACTACAGCACATTTGAGAGAAACAGAGGTGAATGTTGGATCTACGGACAGGTCAGCCACTGAAGGTATTTATTAGTGGAAAGTGTTATAGCGCTAAGAAAAATAAAGAAAATAAGCAAAAGATGCACATTTTGGAGGAAAAGATAGGTAAATGGAAAGACAATTAGCAGGGAAATTTGATGATAATACATTTAAAGAGATTTGTTGGCTTAAGGGTAACCTTCATGAAATTTATAACAGAAATGCGGAGCATGCAATCTTTCATCTTAAAACAAATTTGTATGCGAATGGTGAGAAGACAGGCAGACTATTAGGCAGACAACTTAAGCAAATAGACAACCAGAATGTTATTACGGCAATTAAAAGGATGATAAATTAGTTATATCCTCTTTGGAGATCAGCATGATTTTTTAAAATATTTTATCAAGACTTATACACGTCTAATAACAAAGTAAGTATGGACCTGCTGAACACATTCTTTGATAAAATGACAATACCACAAATTTCACAGGGGGTAGGGACACATGGGAAATTCCCCTAACAGAGACAGATGTAAAGGAAGCTATCCATGCAATGAAAACCAGAAGGACACCGGGAATCTCAGCTCGGCTTCTCGGCAGTTTTATCACAAATTTATGGATTTGCTATGTTAATTTTTAACTTAAGTATAACATGAAGCTTTTGGATATGGACTGCTTCCTGTAAGTTGTATTTAGGCAGTAATATCACTAACTCCAAAAGGCGATTTAACTGATCCAGGTATTTACAGAGTGATAGGTTTAACCAATGTGGATTGCACAATTCTATCCAAAGTATTAGCAGCAAGGCTGGAGGTTGTACTACCACAAAATATTCATAAAGATCAAGTAGGGTTTGTCAAGAATATAATATAAGGATAATATGAGGAGATTACTACTCCTGCTGTGGCTAAACAGAAATAACACAAATCCTGTGTTGGCTATATCTTTAGATGCACGGAAGGCTTTTGATAGGGGCCAGCTTCCCCGCTGACCCCAGCAGGCCTGGGCCCCATCAAGGCTATGAGGCCCAGGCTCATCTGGAGCCCGGGGCAGCTGGCAGTTGTGATTTGGCGCTATATAAATAAAATTGAATTGAGTTGAAATGGCTTGATTAGGCAAACATTAGGCAGGGAAGACCGATATAGATTGGATTTTAATAGAACAAGAGCTTGCATCTCAGTTCACACCAATCGATATTTTATCACCAAAAGTAAACAAACAGGGTAAGATACAAAATCCTACTTTGAAGTTTTGGAAAACACAATGTGCTCTGAAACACAATTTTCTTGTGCATCAAAGTACTTACCATCTGGAAGATACGTAGGCTCCAAAGGAACTGCAGTATGGGCCTGTGAAGACATTGTTAGACATAAATACAATAATATATTTTACTCGAAAAAAGTAAAACATTACCTATTATTTAAATGTAATACATTACATCACTTAGTTATTCCCCAGAGGAATCACTGCATAATATGGCCTGAGATGTATTATCACATAATTAGCCTTTAACAGTATAAACCTTAGGCCACAGTCAAATAATAAAATTAATTAATAATAAAATCTGATGACTTCCAGTTATACCAAAGCAAGTAAATAATATTAGTAGATCTAAAAGGAGACAGGCATGCTAAGTTTCTGAATCTGTCAAGTCAACTAGTAATTATCTGCCTTTGCCAAATTTTTGGTAAGAAAGAGCAGGTTGGAAGTTAGTCCGCAGATGATTAAGACAAACCAAAATGAGGTTAACACTCTTTAAGAGTGGGTGTGGCTTTTGTGCCAAGACCTCTGCACACAAAAGCACACAGACATCCACAAACATAGGTATTTTACCATTTCCCAGGCAGCAGGGTCATGCTTGAACAGCGAATGTGTAAGCTCCACTGACACTCTCTTCCTGTAGTCGGAACTCTTGTCTTCTGAAATGCGGAACAACACTGCTGCGGCATAGGTAGCTGCAGGGAGATGGCAGCATCAGTTATTTACAAACAGAATTAATTATCAAGTCCTTTCACGAATGAACGTATTTTGAGTGTAAGGAAGCTTCTGTGTTACAGAAGTGTATATGCATACAGATCCATGATGGACTGTGTTCCTAAACCTCTGGATGGGGCCTGGGATGTTGAGAGCTCTGCACAATATCTTGACTGCACTCTTTTGGATACAGACCTCCAATCTTGTTCCTTAAATCTGCTGGAGCCACTCTTCAAGTCTACCACTGGGACCACTTTGGACTTTACCTTCCACATCTGCTCCAGATATTCCTTCAGCAGTGGGCACTTTTGGATTTCGTGGTAGTTGGTGTAATGTTTAGTGGAAGTTTAGTGTTTAAATCGATGACTGTTCCAGTCTGCACGCCAGATATCCTTGGGCAAGATGCTAACCCCAGGTTGCTCTCCGATCCATCTATTGGAGCTTTAATGTGTGTGAATGTTAGATAGAAAGCACTTAGGAATGTATAAAAGTTCTTTATGAATAAAGTGCTTTGAGTGCTCAGGTAGAGTAGAACAGCACTACACAAGAACCAGTCCATTTACCAGAACTAGTCCAGCTGTTGTTGGATAGGATTGCCACATCTATCACAACTGTGGTTTTCTGCTCCTTGTCTAGTTCGTTGGCCTACAGCTGCTTTTTTGTCTGGAACTTGCAATCCCACAGGACCTTAATCCTGTTCATCTCAGCAACCATTGGTAGTATCTTGGTGTGTTCTTGTCCTTATGCTGCACAAGTGTTCCTATATGCTACCCCAGACATTTGGTTGTGCTTCTCAGTGTATAAGGTCTCAGCTTGAGTGTTACATCATGCTACCATTAGTTGGATAGCCTCCAGGGCACCTATGCACAGCCTGGGTCCTAACAGGTGTGTTAGACTCCAACTCTGTGAATCTGGTGCTTATGACCTGTTCTTGTGCTGCCATGATCGGAACTTTTTGCTTTTAGTTCAGGCTTTAATAACCGCTGGTAGGATTTCTTGATGTCTGCTACTTACTCTGTCAATGACCCATAGCATGTAGGTGCTTGGCCGTCCATAACTGCTGCTCTTCCTCACCTTCTGTTTTCAGCTGCCTGAGGCATTTTTGGAGCAGATTCGTGGATTCTAAATGTTTCATCCTGGACTCATCCTGGCTCTGACGTTCACTAATCCTCATGGCTCAAGGTGCTGGACTTTGGGTGGAGACCTCAATGCACCTCCTATGGTCATCTAATTATTCCTGCTGAGTATGTGATGACTAGTAGGGTCTATGTATTCATGGCTTGGATTTTCTTCATAGCATTTATCTGGGTTCTCAAAACCTGTCTCATCTTCTGGAGCCATTTGGCTGTTGCTGAGATTTGCACATTGTCATCATAGTTCATATTGGCCTGTGGGAGACCCAGGTATTTGTAGTTATCCTGTATGTCTGCTGTTCTTTCCCTTTACAAATCCACCCATTTAGTCTGCATCAACGTTCCTGTCTTTGCATCCATTCAGCAGAACATTCTTGATGTGAGGCAACAGTGCTAACCAGCACCACCATGCTGCCTCATTTACAATTCCACTTTACCTTTTCTTTTCTTTCTTTTCCTTTTTTATTATTATTTTTAAGGAGCATGAAATAATCCAGAAGAACAAGGGGCTGAAGGAATATCTGTAGCAGATGTGGAAGGTAAGTCCAAAATAGTCAAAGTGGTGGGAGGGAGCTATAGATATATCTGAGGTATTTTAACGGGCACAATTGGCATGGCCTACTAAATGACTCATAAGCTACATTTCCAGTTTCACCCATTATTAAATGCAGCAAATAGCACTCATGATACACTGACAGGTTTTTCCCACATTCACCGTTTTACTATCAAAAAGCCTTGAGCTTCTTGTTTCTTAACTTACAGAAGAATAAAAAGCCATAGTTGAAATAAAAATTGAACATAACGTCTTAGGTGTCGGATGAATTTTGTTGTTTCAAGCAACAAGTTTTTCTCCTGCTAAATTTTCAGGACCTACCAATTCCCTCGTTGTTTGAGTGCAGCAGCTCCATGAGTGGTGCTGATGCTCCTTCTGCATCTATGAGCTCTGCAGAGTGTTTGTCCAGGGCTAGCTCACACAGTACTCCTGCAGACACTCTTTTCACATTCTCCACATACGAATACAGCAGCTGGACAGACACACACAGACACATAGATACATAAATCCTGACATTTCCCAACACACATTACTTTTTTGGCTATCCTTATTACCAAAAACATTAGTACCTAAATCAGTGCAGATGCTTTGTATAGGTGATTGAGGCTTGTAGTAAAAATCATTTTAGTGCTAAGTTACATTAGAAAAGCTCTATATAAGTAAGAGTCCACTTACACACTGATGCCAGTGTCGTGAGAATCCGATCAGAATTGTCAGAATTTTTAAAGTTGGCTTTTTTGTGTGACGCAGCAGGAAACGTTCGCCGTCAGAGGCGTTTTCCTTACTGAGTATACTTTGTGTGTTTTGCCAAGTCTTACTGAATCACAAAGAAGGCAAGATGCACTTAATCCATGTTTGCCATGCCAGCAAGTTCTGTTTGCCCGACTAGAGTGTTTTTTGACACAAGACAGTGATGTTGTGGTTACTGCTGGATCACAAAACGAAGGTTCTGAGTTTGAATCTAGTAGCTAACTAGTAGCATTCTTTTTTGGGTTGCATGTTTTTCCCTGTGTGAGTTTCAGAGGTGAGAAGCAACTAAGTACAAATATTTTGTCACTGTAATGAAGTATAATTTTTAAGTATCTGTACTGTACTTGAGTATTATTTTTTCTGACACATTTGTCTGTTTTAAAGGAACAGTCAGTCATTTTTTAGGTTATTTAACAGGAAAATATCCCTTAAATGTGTGCCCTTCAAGGATATCTGTCATGTGGACTGGAGCAGCCATTCCAATTACCAGCCTTCTAACTAAAGTGGCCTCTTGGGTGCATGTGTTGGTGTACGTGAGTATATGAGCTGTAAATAGTGAGTATGACTTATAGTATAACTCGAGTGCTATTAAAACTGAGGGGACACAAGCATGAGACCCTGGTCAAGAGTGCTCATCTACACGTCTCCCCCCAAACCCTCCATGTCTAAGGTGCATGTAAAATTGAGAGGCAGACACCAGTGAAGACGTGATTAGGACTGCCTTGGCAGCTCCGCCCATCAACCACTGGGTAACAAACCTGCCCCCAAAGGTCCTTTGTGTATGGTTATGTGTCATGAAATGTAATGACTATAGTGTAATAAAAAGGAGGGACAGATGGCTGCACATCACAGCCAGCAAGGCCATGTGGATGGCCCTACCAACTGTGGTCTATGCTCCACAGTTACACATGTTCACTTTAATTTTTGTAATGACATTATCATCCTAGAGGTATTCATTGAATGAAAGACGAAGAACTCAGCTATGAGGGCTCTGAGCAGGACTCACATTATCTCTGTTTTATCTAGTAGTTTTAGATACTTGTATAATCTTTTGCATTTAGTCAATTAATATTCATGAAAGATGAAGTTGAAATACTTTGTCTAGAAACATCAGTCTGTCACAGAAAAACTGATGTTCAAATCTACTAGAACAACTTTAACTGGACATTTATATTTAGGATGGAAATATATGAAATCCTACTGGCTTTAAACTCCACAGTGTGTATTTAGTGGTATGGGAACCAAATGTTTTTAGCAAGAAAGAAAGTTTCTGTAGGAGCCTGTAATCTTAATGACATGTCTGCCTTGATGTGACTATTGTTGTGATTTGGTAAATGGAGTGGTTCTTATAGAGCGCTTTTCTCCTCTACTTGAGCACTCAAAGTGCTTTAAATCAAATCAAATCACTTTTATTGTCACATCACATGTGCAGGTACATTGGTACAGCACATGTGAGTGAAATTCTTGTGTGCGAGCTTCACAAGCAACA
>NW_005187703.1:127581-131867 GCF_000239375.1 Pundamilia nyererei | reverse complement strand
CATTTCTGGAGGTGTATACTAAATATTTTTCTACGTGTGTGTGTGTGTGTGTGTGTGTGTGTGTGTGTGTGTACAACGAACTCATTCACCCAATCACATCCATTCACACAAGCACCTTTTTAAACTGTTTAGTGCTTACTGTCTAACATTCACACACCTTCACACTCCGATGGATGCATCGGAGAGCAACATGGGGTTAGTGTCTTGCCCAAGGATATCTGGCATGCATGGATCGAACCATCGGACCTGCTCTAGCACCTGAGCTACAGCCACCACCATTTGGCAGTTTATAAATAAAATTGAATTGAATATGCATGCATGTGAATGTACCTGTACAAACAGTGGTATGGTCTGCATGCTGGCAATCTCTCCTCTGTTTATAGGGTCTCTGGCCAAAATATGAAGCGCTCCTGTGCAGCCCTCTACTATTTCCTCCATGCGAACGCCATCCTGAAACCAGGAAAAGTGAAGAAAGTCATGCATACAACCATCAAGCAAAGAAACAAAGCAGAGGACCTCTAAATACAGTAGAAGAATTATTATTAGACCTTTTGTTTTATTTTATTTTTTGACACATCATTGTTAGTAGGTGCTTGGAGAAAAGCAACATAAATACTGTGATGCCAAGGATTCCCAGCCAAGTGTCAGAGGGTTCCAACAATGTCACTGCTCATGATCAAATAGTTGATTTCAAACACCAACATGCTGTTGTAGTTTTATCCAGCGTTAGTCTCCCACTGTACAAAAATAAGCAAAACTGCACAATTACTTTTAGAACTCGAACCGTTTGCTTCTCTCTCTGCCCCGTAGTTTTCATCTGAACTTCACCAACTTAAAGCTGCCCTCGTGCACTCCGCTCTTCTTCAGCTTCCCTTCTGTCTCTTCCACCTGCTCACCTGACTTCCATGGGACTCAGAACCTTTAGCTGTTCTCCCCCAAGATTTTGCACTTCCTCCAGATCCCCGGACTGCAAACTCTCTCTCTACTTTTAAATCACATCTCAAAACCCATCTATTCAAAATTGCATACCCTCGCATTAGTACGAAAAAATTGACTAAAACGGAAGTTTTAGTCAATTTTTTCGTACTAATGCGATGTGACCTTGAGGGTCTTTAAAGGCACCTATAAATAAAATGTATTATTATTATTGTTAATATTATTATAATAAAACAGCTTTTATAACTTTCACTGACAAAAAAGTCACAAATTATAAACCTAATGGAATAAAAC
This sequence comes from Pundamilia nyererei, assembly GCF_000239375.1. Taxonomy (NCBI): domain Eukaryota; kingdom Metazoa; phylum Chordata; class Actinopteri; order Cichliformes; family Cichlidae; genus Pundamilia; species Pundamilia nyererei. The sequence goes on along the minus strand of NW_005187703.1, from coordinate 130,637 downwards.
AAAGATTAATATGAAAAACAGAAGATGAACTATCTAGTCCTCATATATGTTTCGAATAGCTCTGAACTGGCCTTGCCTTAAACCGTCACCATCAGCTGCAGAAGTCTAGGCTCAAAAAAACTGAAATCTAAACTTAGCTTATTAAATCAATGTCACAGCTCACCTGTGAGCAATAAACATTAAATAACTTGTTGAGATTCAATGTTTGTGCATCAGTAGTGGGTCCTGCAGTACTAAATGATACCAAAGAGAGCGGCTCACTCCAGGTTCAACATTTCTGCTTTATTTCACATTCTGCTCTGTTTGTGCGCACACAGCGAATGTGTCTTTGTACTTGTACTACTTATGCATGTCTAAATTCCAACCCCGCATCACAGATGAAACCTGTCAATGCATTCCTGTTATCTTCTTTCTAACTACCCTCATTTCCTTACTTATGTGAAGATTGGTGGCTGAATTTCCATGTGTGTGTGTGTGTGTGCGCTCTCCATACCTGGTATGTGTGCTGTGTAGAGGAGGCATGTCTTTGTGTATCCTGGTGAGCTTTGAGCAGCAGGTTCACCAGTCGTGGAATTGCACCTGCCTCTCTCAGTGATGCCTGGTTAGCTGGGCACAGTGCGAGATTCCGGATGAGTCCAACTGTGGCCTGGACACAGAAGAGAGATCAAGACTTGTTTCTGAAGGTTATACATGTAGCAAATCCAAATGGTACATCCTGTCACTGTTTGAGCATTCACTCATCTGCACTAAAGTTTGCTGACCAGAGTGTGGTGCTACATATCTAAGGAAACCACAAGGATGAGAGAAAAAGTTTTCTGCTGCTGCTCATTGATAAAGTTGGGCTGAGGTTAAGCATCCTGACATCAGTGACAGCTCGGTTCTGTTTTGCTACCACTATTAACGCTCTGTAGTTTTCAAGCACTACATGCAGGCTTGCTGATATTTCAGAGGGAGTATTTCCTCCTCCAAAAGTAGATACATGTTATATTTATATGAACGTTCAAAGTTCCCAGTCCACCACACCACTACTAGGTCCAAACATCCCCAGGACCATAGCAATCTTTGCAAACCATATATATATGTGTGTGTGTGTGTGTGTGTGTGTGTGTGTGTGTGTGTGTGTGTGTGTGTGTGTGTGTGTGTGTGTGTGTGTGGTGGAACTTCAGGTTCAGCCAATATGATGCCAAAAAGTGCACTGCTGGAGTTGTCACTTGAGGGTCATCCCAAAATCTAGTCAATTTTCACAGACACCCATTGTTAGCTATTGTAAAACTGTGGTCAACAATGTGGCAGCAGTTAGATTCAGGCAGATATGTGGACATCCGTTAACAGTGATGTCTACCTGTTACCTGCCCATTTATACTTGCCTGTCTCTAGTCCATTCTCTCACCCTTTAATGAAGCCACTGTGGAGTTGTCAGAGGAAAAAAGCATATCAGGTATCAAGTATTATGACAAATAGTAGAGCAGATGCTGGAGTAGGCAAAGCAGTCAACAGTCCTACTGACACAGGAACTGGGTGAGCACTTCATCAGGCTCCTAAGAGAAAAGTTTCAAAACCTGCAAAGCACGATCATCATGTTGCTGGCCACCTCGCTGGATCCTCGCTTTAAACAAATTGGTTTCTTTAGCCCCAGAATGGCCAGTGAGGCTGTCAAAGGACTAACATCTGAATGTACTACTGTTTTGATGTCCCGGTCAACTCCAGCAGCAGCGTCAGCATCAACATTATTACAGGATGCCGTAGCTGACAGACCTGGTAATTATTTTTACTTTGTTTTGCAGCCAGTCGAGATTACTTATGTGCCTTACACAATCTGTTTATGCTTCTCAGGAAACAAACTTTGGTTATTTAGATGCCACAGTAAAGGAGACCCAGAGAAACCACATCATTGCTGGTACCACAGTGGAAGTCCAAAGATAGTTGGCAGAAGCAAACATTCCCAGAATGGAGGACCCACTTCAGTTTGGAAGGGGCAACATAAGATTTATGCCAACTTGTACAAACTTGCTGTGGAGTTCTTATGCCTCATCTGTACTCCTCTGAAAGAAACCCCAGGACAGTTGAACACATTTTGTTCCTGAATAAAAACTGTTTAAAAACAGTTGTTCCCCTGTCATTATTAATTATTTAAATGTTGGCAAAATTATTTATTGATAAACATTTGACAGCTAATATTAGGTTCAATTGTATTGTCATGGTATATAGCCTTATTACACCAAACAAAAATAGAAATTTTGTTTATATGAATGAATACATGCATTTAAGATAAGTTGATTTCTTTTACTTGGCAGTCTAAAATTTTGCAACATATTTACCTTCATATTTTATCATAGTAGGCAGTAGCTGAAATTTGGAGAATCACAGCATTTTGAATTCGGTCAGTTGTAGCTCTCCACTGCTTATTGGGCAGTACTCAGGATCAGAGAATGCACTTTTTACACAGGGAGCCGATCTAGACTTCCAGTCTCCAGACACAGATCACATACCTCACTTCCTAAAAATAAGCCTGAATTGAGTTGGCAATGCTGTCTGACTGAGCATCAGAAGTGCAACCAGCACTTCTTTGCTTGTGCGTATGTGTGTGTTTCTCTGTGTACCGAATAATGTGTGTACCACTATTATTTGGGTATTAAAGCTGTGACATCCAAAAGCCCCACTGCTGCACTGTGAGTGTGCTTGCTACCAGAAATACTCACTATCACGTGAAATGTGGATTGATTGTAGAAAACAGTCCAAATAGTGCCGTGAACAGTTATGCAATATATTACCTTGTTTATTTATTTGTATTCTTATATCCGACTGTTTTATGGAATTCCTGAAAATATTGATCTTTGAGTGTGTGTTCAGGTGCAGTGGTGATTTGAGATCAATTCTAATATCAGCATTCCCACTGGTGGCATAGATGAAAATCTAATAGTAAAATATACTTCACTGTTACTGTTCACTGTTACAACTTACTGTTTTTATCACGTATTAGGACTCCACACTGATTTTCAATTGGTTACAATTTTTTTTTGTTTTCACTTTTTGACTGGCACCTTCTTTAGATACAC
>NW_005187703.1:124391-127138 GCF_000239375.1 Pundamilia nyererei | reverse complement strand
TAAAACCAGCGTCATGATAAACAATATATACGCGACATTTTTTCAGCGAGACCTCTCTGCTTATGAGCAAAACAAAACAAAAACAAAACAAAAACCAGCCCGTTTGTGTTGGTGGAAAAATGCAACATGCCGACCAATCAAAAAATGATACGGCAACATGACATTTGGTTGTCTAAGAAGAGGGGGAAGTTTTTGGAGTGTGTTGTCTTGTGTAGTTAGTGTGTGTTGTGTGTCAGAACAATGAGGCGACTGCTGAATGAAAACAGGAGTGATGCTGTCAGGCCCGCAGGTATCAGGCTGTGATGTTCTCGTTTATAGTAGACAGAAATTATTTTTTTGGAGTGGAACAAATAATTTGTGTGGCATCTTATTGAATGCAGAACACCTGATTGTTATCTAAATAGTTTGAAATGGTTATTAAAAAATCAAGGTAAAAGGTAAATGGCTGCAAATAACTTTGTTGTTTGCAAAACTTGTGCATATGATATTAAAATCAACAATTTATATTTGCATTTAAAGTTATAAATATGATTCAATAAACATGTTTGTGGCTGTTACAGTAAAAAATATATTTTTTTGTACTCGGATTTTATGTTTTTTTGTCTGATTTTAGATCAGTTGTGTTAATACAGTCTGTCAAAATGAAAACATCACTGTAGATTCAGACACGTGAGGTTGTGCTGAAAAGGATGATGCCAAACAAGGCAAAGTAAATAGTTTTTAAAGGTGAAATGCAGAGGGAAAATCAAAAGTAGTTAAAAATGGCCAATTATACCCTGGACCCCATGGTTAAACTTTTTTTTTAAGTAACACAATAGTTACTTTTCAAGTAATTAATTACTTTTAGAATCTTGTAACTCAGTTACTTTTTTGAAGAAGTAACTAGTAACTATAATTAATTACTTTTTCAAAGTAACTTGCGCAGCACTGTCTCTTACATACAAGTGGAACTCAATGTCAGATTGAGAAAGGTAAAGGGATCATATAAAACAACATGAGAAAATCTGGAATGGTATGAAAAACTATCAGAGGATGCAGGAATGGTGCTCTAGATGGGGACACGGTGTGAGCAAATCTGTTGAGGTTTTTGTTTTTTTAACAGATTTGATAACATTGTCACTGCCAGTAATGCCTGGCCTAGTGGCACTTCCCCCAACTATCTGAGATACACAAACCGTCCTCATTTCCCCCACGATGCACAGAAGCATCCTCACTCCCTGACAGCTTCCAGGACCTCGAGACTCCTCCAATATGTTATGTTATGGTGGACCATAACATCTTATTATTAAGACTTAAGCACACTGTGGGTATGAGAGGCACTGCCCTTGACTTGTTTAAATCATACCTCTCTGACAGGTCCTTTTCGGTTAACTTGGGCACCTTCTTCTCTTCCTCTGTTGCGGTGTGCCTCAAGGATCAGTTTTAGGCCCTATTCTTTTCTCATTGTATTTGCTCCCTCTAGGCGCAATCTTTGAAAAATACAATATTGCCTTTCACTGTTACGCAGATGACATACAGATCTATTTTGAATTTACTAATGAGCTTGCTGTGTCTCTGCATTACTTTCGAGAATGCATGCGTGAGGTCAAAGAATGGTTCCTGAGTAATTCCCTTGTCTTAAACGATAAGAAGACTGAGATTGTGGTGTTCGACAGTAAAATCCCTCGTGTCCAACTTCGTGCTGCTTTGGGTCCCTTTGCTAGCTCTTCCTGTGACTATGTCAGTAACTTAGGTGTATTGCTGGATAGCTTGCTCAAACTCGATAAGCAAGTCAGAGAAATGACAAGGCATGCAAGGGTTGCCACCCTTGGCTAAGAAAAACAAAACTATCAGACAATCAGAGACGACTTATGGACCTCAGGTTCAATCCAAAGGCATACAGTAAAAGAAGATCTACACTTGTAAGATTTGTATTTTTGACTTTTAATCAACTTTAAAGTTAACAACCATTAAAGGAAGCTCAAACAGGACTCCTGTTTGAATGGAAGTCATTGGCGAAGGCTGGGGAGCTTATCCAGGAGATGGCCCCTGACGCCTGAGAAACAGCATATGACTGCATTTAAGAAAGGGAGTGTTTCTAAAAATAGAATCTCCTGGTATAAAATTGTTTGGGGAAAAAGACAGGAAGAAGATGATGAAGGTTTTGTGAGAAGAACATGATTATGTGCCTACAGAGACACATGCAGGTAGCAACATCAGACTTGTGGAGAGGATTCCCTGCCAGAGGAAGTTGTGGAATGTAATGACTATAGTCAGGGGTGCACATAAGTGGTCTGCAGGTGCTTCACATGTCTTAAAACATAATTGCCAATAATCATAGTTTGTTCCTCAGTAGGTATGGAAAAATAATTACAGATGTCAATTGGATGGTAGTTTGCTGGGGGCTTTCTCTGCACCCTTACTCAACCATCCTGTTTTCCTAGCTGCTCAGGAATCCTGGGATAACTGTACAGGATCAACAGGACCCCAAGACCATACATCAGGAATTCAATGGGGATGTGGCAAACAACATTAGAGACTAACTGAAGGCCAACAGCACAAATTACTATCAAATGCGGGATTTACCAAGAAGATGCTCTGTCCCCGCTGCTGTTATAGGTCTGAACCCCCACAGCCAAATTAACAACTTGGCTACTGGAGCAATTGTCAGCCACCTCCTCTACATCAAGCTGTATGCCATGAGTGAATCACATCGATTCACTGGTCCATACCACTGGGATCTACAGCAACGACATCAGAAGGTCCTT
>NW_005187703.1:122292-123512 GCF_000239375.1 Pundamilia nyererei | reverse complement strand
AATTCATAAAAATTCATCATTCATTCATAATAAAAACTCCATCACCAAACTTACACATACACACCATTCTGTTCCCAAATAAAACATTAAAACTATACAACTTATACAAGATATTTGGCAGGATATCCTTGGGGATATCTAGGGGTAGCCGGGGATCGAACTACCAACCTTCCAATCAGTAGATGACCTGCTCTACCTGTGGAGTGAAACAATTATGTGAAAAACAATAAGTACAATGTAAGCTCAAAACAGCAGGGAAGTCTAGATTGGAATAATAGTAGTCTTACATAGTACAACACAGCAATGTCTAATGCATGTTGCTATGCTGTGTGTACTATTGCTGTTCAGACAAAAAGAAGCAACATGAAGAGGTTGCATTACTGAACTGTGTTATATTCAGGATTCTAAAAGAAGGTGGAGATCTTCCTGCTAAATACAGTGCATGTATATACTTATAATAACTAAACTGAACTGAACAGGTAGTTTTACCAATGTTACCAGTTTACTGAATGATTACTGCAATTATTATGCAGGCAAAAGGCCTCTGCAAATACCAAGTCAATACCAAGTCAAGAACACATATCAATATGTTGTTCTTGTGCACCTCTGTTCACTGATGAACCACCTTGCAGGCTTTTAAATTGTCTTTCTTTTCAATTTTTACTTCAGTAAATAGGACCCTGGTACAATGAGTGCTCTCTCTCCCACTTTTTAAGAATCAATCCTTCCCTTTGTCTTTTCCTCACTAAGAAACAAAGCAAACAGCCTTCTTGCTCGAGCTTTTAGTGTCTCTCTTTCTCTTATCCATCTGTCTGTCTTCCCAGGGACATTATGCACCACTAGGAGTTGTCACAGATGAACTATTTTAGGGAAGTGGGTAATGGGAGGTGTATGTCATGATGTGTGTGTTTGCTTGTGGTGTAGCTACAAAGGTGGTGGTAGTACTATTACCTTATGTCTATCAAAAACTCAACCTGACACTATGTAAAGAGGGGTGTCATTTACATCCTTAACCTTTTTTCTTACCACTCCTGTGCTCCTTCTCTGTTCTTTACCTCTCGCATCTTTTCTTTGCTTTAATCTCTCCCATCATCTCTCTTTTCTTCTCTTTTATTTTGGCTTAAAATATCTATCTATATCTATATAAAGTGTACACTTACAAACCTGTCAAACCTGCATTTGGTAAATGGCCTGCATTTGTATAGCGCTTTACTCAGTCC
>NW_005187703.1:120319-121712 GCF_000239375.1 Pundamilia nyererei | reverse complement strand
CTCTATAATTTGTCTTTTTGGTGCTGTATATCATTTGAGTGCACTTTATTACAAGGCAGCGGATGGAGACCCAGCATGTCTGTTTACTTCACCCTCGACTTTCCCCCCACCTCCATTCTTTTCTCTCTCTTTTTCCTATTTCTCACTTTCTTCTTATTTTTTGCCAATCTGGCCTTTACCCCATCTGCTATCCACTACACAATAATATAAATAATAAAATACAGTAAATAAATAAAAGTGTACACTACAAAGAATTCAGACCATAATTCTGCTTGCTGGACAGGACAGGTTAAAAAATAATAACAAATAAAAACGTTTTATTTTTCAACTCACTTTTGTCTTCCTTCTGCTTCTCTCATTCCAGAGGTGCAGCACCAGTCTACAGGCATCCAGATCTGATCACAAGCTGTTTATAAAGTGGGGTCATGATCAGAGATGGGCAGTAACGCGTTACAGTAATGCGTAATCTGATTACTTTTTTCAAGTAACGAGTAAAGTAAGGGATTACTATTGCAAAAAAAATTTTGTATGATGGATTATGCAGAAAAAATAGAATTGGTCTGAAAGATCTATCGCTTTATCACCTATTCAGGTTGTAAATCATGTTTTTAAAAAGTAACTAAGTAACTAAGTAATTAATTACTTTTGAAAATAACTAATCAGTAAAGTAACAGGATTACTTTTTGGGGGAAGTAATCAGTAATTAGTTACTGATTACTTTTTTCAAGTAACTTGACCAACACTAGTCATGATAGAAGTCCCACTCTGAGTGACAGTCTCTGATATAGCTGTTTTGTCAGAGTCTCAGTCATTGTATTCTCATCAGTTGCTGCAGGCCTGGAGTATCTGCCCAGGTTGCAGGTGACGACAATTCAGACATAGCAGAGTCCTTTGCTGTGTTGTGATGGACCTTGAAGAGACGCCCTCTTCTGGGACAACTGCTGCCATCAACCATGACCTCCTTTTATATACTTACATATATATTTAATTTCTTTTTTAGATTTTTTACTTTTAGATTTAGATAAATTTATTTATATTGTATTACTCAGATGGCAAATCAATGCACAAAATCACATTCTGATGTGCACTAACTGGTGTGTGTTATAAATGAGAATAAAGTAGCTATTCTATTCGCTTGTGCTGAGCTAACACTTGTGGTTGAGCAGGGAGTAGTCCTATTGCTCAATAAGGCCGTGGATATGTCTCTGCATTTAGTCAGGCCATTGTGTCTCATGAAATGATGAATGATTTCAACTCATACTGACCTTGGCGCTACTTAGGACATGTCCATCACATTCGGACGGCTCTGATTTCACTTGAACAAAACAAAAGCACTCACTTCCACTGGTACTTGTAGAATGAGCACTCGGTAGCTTTCTTATGATGCTGCTTT
>NW_005187703.1:119092-120299 GCF_000239375.1 Pundamilia nyererei | reverse complement strand
CATGGGTTATAACAGCACAACAATGGGTGTGGCAGCTAAGAGAAGAACTGCACATAGACAGCCCTGCCGCAAAGCATGTCATGGTGGCGTAAAGCCACAACGCCCACCCGCTCGACACAGGCAACCCAGTATATGACATCTCCCCCCCTTTTCATGTTATTTCCAATAACAAACCCCAAATAGAACAGCAACGACACAATGATAACATGTGACACTATAATAGCCTCTGGGCGGTTCTCTTAAGGACCCGGGCACAATTGGCTTACTGTCGGCCTGAAGGGCAGTGTCCACAAAACAGGACTTATTAAACATGGTAAACCTTTAAGGTAATTAACTCAACCAGGTAGCAGCAGTATTGGTTGCAGCTCAAAACACAAGTGCAAAACAGCAACAATACAGCATTCCCACTCCCCGGTCCTTCCTTCTCTCCCATTACCCCAGTGTCTACAGATCCAGCATGTTGACTGGCTTGCGTACCCGGCCGCACCTCCTGCGTAACTGATCCGGTACGTCGGCGTGAGTGGGTGCAAGCGTTGGGGCCAGACTAGGGGCCAAAGGTGGGGTCTCTGGAGTGGACGCACCAGCGCACTGAGAAGGCAGCTCCTCAGTGTCCACAGTGGGTGTTGGAAGGGGCTGTGGCATAGCCCGTGGAGATGGTTCGAGGGGAAGATGGCGGCGGTTCCATCGCAGCACCGCACCTTGGGGTGTGGCAACGAGATAGGATGTCGGAGAGACGCTCTCCTTGGAGATGATGGCTGGCATTGCCCAAGCCTTCTCCTGGTCCAGCTTAGTTAGGACAGCATCCCCTGGATGGAGTGGAGGTAGGGGCTTAGTACCATGGCGGTGGTCGTAGTAGAACGCCTGCTTGGCCTTCTGACCAGCATCCCTTCGTTTAACCTCTCTTTTGTTGGGCCATTTAGGTTGAAGATTCTTCTCCAAGGTAGGCAGGGTTGTCCTGATCTTCCTCCCCATAATAAGTTCCGCTGGGCTGAAGCCTGTAGTGGTATAGGGAGTAGACCTAAAGCACATTAGTACTATCAGTGGGTCATTGTGCCAGAGGATTTTCTTTGCAGTCTGTACTGCCCTCTCCGCGTGACCATTTCCCTGTGGGTGGTGGGGACTAGACGTTATGTGGGCAAAATCCATCTCTCTCGCGAAGGCCTGGAACTCAGAGCTGGAGAACTGAGGGCCATTGTCACTCACCACC
>NW_005187703.1:117031-119072 GCF_000239375.1 Pundamilia nyererei | reverse complement strand
CTGTGCCAGACATGTGTGGCACTGCAGCACTGCATTCTTTAGCTCAGTGGAGAGCCCCGGCCACCACACAGATGAATTAGCCCTATCCCTGCACTTGGTGAGGCCTTGGTGCCCTTCATGTAGTTTGTGTAGAATGGCTGTTCTCTGTGACTTTGGAATGACAATTCTGCAGCCTCATATAACCAGGCCGTCAGCCTCTGATAGCTCGTTTTTCACTTTCATGTACGCTTTAATGTTCAATGGCACACTAGCTCCGTATGCAGGCCAACCCCTGCGTATGTACGTAATGACAGTCTGTAGTTCAACATCCGTTGCAGTGGCTGCTTTAATGCTTTCCATTCGGCTTGGGGATGCTGGAATGCCCTGTAACACGGTGGCTATGTAGCAGTCCACTTCACTGTGAGTGCTAGTGTCATGTCTGTGGACTCCGTGACAACGTATCGGCGATGACAAGCGTTTTGCCAGGGACATAGACGGCCTCCGGCTTGTACCTCATGAGCCTCATCAGGAGGCGTTGACACCTCAATGGAACATTGTCAAGGTTCCGGCTATTGACCAGGGGCACCAAAGGTCTATGGTCGGTCATGGTGGCCCCATAGACCAGGATGTCATCCATAAAGACCTCCACACCTTCTAGCCCCTCTAAGGTCTCCAACATCTTTCGCTGAAAGATCTCTGGTGCACTTGTTATCCCAAAGGGCAGCCTATTTGGCAATACCTGCCAAATGGCGTGATGAATGTCGTTAGTTTGCAACTCTCGTGATGCAATGGGAGCTGCCAAAATCCACTGGCTGCATCCAGCGAGGAGAAGACCGTTGCCCCACTCAACCTGGACATGGTTGCCTCAGGGGTAGGCAAGATATAGCGCTCTCTTTTGACAGACTTATTCAGTTTTGTCAGATCGACGCAGATCCTGGCCCTTGCTGTGTTCTTCTTCAAGACAGGCACCATTGGGGCACACCATTCGGTAGGTTGGGTCACCCTCTCAATGACACCATGGTTCTCCATTCTTTGTAGTTCCTCCTTCACTTTCTGTAGCATGGGGAAAGGCACACGGCGTGCCGTATACACCGCGTATGGCACAGCATCGTCCCTTAACTGAATTTTGACTGGCTCAGTTTTTAGTGTTCCGTGTTCACCGTGAAGTGGTTGGTTCCTGGTGGGTGTGATCTTTGCTTCATCAATTCTTCTCACCAGGTTCATCTGCACTGACAAGGAGCGGCTGAGAAGGTTGCTAACTCTGCGTCCACGAACCACATACACCTTGGATAGGTAGTCTTTGCCTTCATAACTTATTGTGGCCTTTAAGTAGCCGAGACATAACAGCTCTCCTCCTGTACTGAGCCTCCTGCATCTCCCTGCAAGCTGACCTGCGCTGCGACCTCCTCTGACTGTCTGACGATCTGGGTCGTTTGCGCCAACGTGAGGTCCTTCATCAGCTGTAGCCTGCGGGAGAGGTCCTTGTCTTGTATCCCGACCACAATACGATCGCGGATATTTTCCTCTTTACATGCACCAAACTCACAGTGCTCTGAGAGGTCATACAGGGCTCGGATAAAACTCTCCGCCGTTTCGCCTGGCCGCTGGACACGCTGGTGAAAACATGCTCTCTCATGTATAATGTTCCTCTGCGGGAAAAAATACTCGTCGAACTTCCTCATTACGACAGCGAAGTCGTCACGACTTTCATCGGCGGCGAAGGTGAGTGACTTGTGAATGTTCTCTGCTTCATTTCCCATCACATAGATTAGGCAGCTCACCTGTACTTGTCCTTCGTCTTTGTGGAGTTTCGTTGCGATCCTGTAGCGCTTGAAACGCTGTTTCCAGTCGGGCCATTCCGTCGGCTTATCGAAAGGGAAGCTTGACGGGGGATTAAACTTAGCCATTCTGTTGTTTTCTCCCTTATGGCGTTATTCCAGCGATGGTCTGGGTCACTTCTGACATCATGTAGAATGAGCACTCGGTAGCTTTCTTATGATGCTGCTTTATTGAAGGTGTATCCAGCATGGGTTATAACAGCACAACAATGGGTGTGGCAGCT
>NW_005187703.1:106233-117011 GCF_000239375.1 Pundamilia nyererei | reverse complement strand
CAAAGCATGTCATGGTGACGTAAAGCCGCAACGCCCACCCGCTCGACTCAGGCAACCCAGTATATGACAGTACTTTGTTTATGTGTTAAGTCTATGCTGTTTTGGGGAGTTTCATGAAAGACTGCAGTTCCGTGTTGGCTCTGTTGCCATTCTGATTTGCTGGTGGACACAGGAATCTACCACTAGCAACATAGCATGCCACATCACTGTGTGTTCCAGTCTCTTTGAAAGTGTTAGCTACGGGCTATGTGACAGGGTGTCTGCAATGATAAGAGTATTTCCCAGGACATGCTCCAATACTGGACTGAATCCCAGGAGCCTCATGAGAAGATGTTGGTACCATAGTGGCACATTGTCCAAGCTGTGTTTGTTAACGAGAGGTACCAGTGACTCGTAGTCTGTTACACATTTTAAACTGAGCCGGGCCACTAAACTGTCAGACTCTTTGCACACCCACACACCCACCAAACTGAACGTACTGAACGTAGCATGTTCTGCTCATTACTCAGATTTCAGGAGCTGGTCTGCAACCTATTGCTATTCAGCTGTTTCCTGCTGCTGATGCGAACCCACAGGCTACGGGAAATCTAAAAGGAGTTGGAGAACTCACCTAGCTGGGATTTTTTTGTTACAATGTGCGGTAGCTTTGGGTTGCTCGTCCTGCTCTTTCCCTAATGATGCCACTAAGCTGTCCAATGCAATCAGGGGAAAAGCGCTGGCGTGGGCTGAGGTTTTTTCATTTATCATTCCATTTCTACCTTCCCATATGAATGAGCTGAGAAAGAAATTTGCTCACCTATATCTGAGGGCAGTTTAGCTAAAAGATTGTTTGATCTATGCCAGGGCATCCGCAGCATAGCTGAGTTCTTAGTTAAGTTTCAAACTGTGATCGCCACGGACCAGATAATGCATTACAAGGAGTATTTCTCCAGGGTTTAAATGATTTAAATGATCAGATGAAGGGCCAACTAGCTTTCTACAACAACATCCTTACCCACATTGTCCATTATTCCCTCCAGACTTCATTTATGTATCAATCCTGCTCCATCTTCTTGCATAGTGACTTGGAAAAGTAATTTCCTCTGCTTGCCTTTGGGTCTCATAGGTTGAACTTTTCCAGAAGAAATTAAAAGCACAGTGAACTTGTCAACATATACTGATGTACTGATGCTTCAGCTTCTTCCACAAAGGTCCACTGGCCAAAATGTAAAATATGATGGTTTTACCATTACCAGCTGGGACCTGCTCTACCTCCTGTACCTTAGGAGCAAGCATTTAGCAACAATGGGAAGCAATTTCTGGAAGAACTAGACTCTGGAATGAGGTTAAGGGGAGGGAAACAGTGAAAAAAAAAAAACAGTGGGGAAGAGAGCCAGAGATGAAAGTTAACTAATGATGAAATGCAGAGTGATGTATAAACTGAGAGTGAAAAGAGGTGAAGAAGAAACGCTCCAGCATCATGGAAAGCCCCCAGCAGCCTAGGCCTATTGCAGCTAATTAATGCATGGCTCAGGGTCACGTGATCCAATCCTTACTATAAGCTTTATCAAAAAGGAAAGTTTTAAGCCTAATCTTAAAAGTAGAGGGGGTGACTCCTGAATACAAACTGGGAATATGTTCTGTAAAAGACTATGTTGAAAGCTAAAAGCTGTGCTTGCCATTCTACTTCTTTATACCAGAGGAAACCACAAGCAAGCATGGGCCAAAGCATGTTTGGCCCATATCCAGGAGTAAAGGTAGTTTTTTGTGTTGGGATAAAGGTCATTACTAGGGGTGGAGAAGGACCCTGTGTAAACCTCTCATAAAGATATGTAGTGCAGCTCTCCAGAGGACAATGGTGCAAGGGACTGTTGATACAAAAAGACACGGCACATATAAATCCAAAAAGGAAGGAAGCTGTTGCATTTTCTGTTATGCTGAGGAGACACTGCAATACCCTTGGCTTACCTGCCTCAGGCTGGCTTCCGTTTTAATATGTTGAACATCATGAATGCGTTCAACATATGCAGTAACATGAAGTTTTATGAATGGAAAGCTGGACCAATGAAGGGTTGGTTAAGTATCAAAGGTGCTTTTCTCTTTTCCTTTCTGTTCCCGTCCTTTTCTTTCCTTTCTTCCAATTCTTTTGACCCACAGAGGCTAATTTAGTTACCAGCTCCAATGCATGTTATCTCTAATAGTATACATCACTGTCTGTCCTTACCTTTACTACAGGCCAGTAGTGGGGCTGGCCCAGTAGTTTAACAATAGCTGGGACACCATAGTGCAGACGCACGGCATTCTGGGCTAGCTCGGCATCTTGGTGGCGGGAGGTGAGATGCCGCAGGGCGCAGACCGCAGGTTCAGCAACATCCTCCTTCTCGCCAGCACGAAGCACAGCATGGATCAATGCCTCCACTCCACCATACTGAGTCACCAGCGTCTGTAGGAACACATGGGGAACAGAAATCTGGGTTTTTCACCATGAAATACAAATGTGAATCCACACATCAAAACAAAGACAAGTAAACATTAAGTTACATCACTTTGTTAAACTGACGTTCTTTAGAATTGAAATGTGTGCACAGCTGAGGTGTTCATGACCACTGTGACACAATCACACATGAACAAATAAAATCTGTTGGCCTTTTATTTAATCTGATATTTTTAATGACTTTGGTTGGCAATAAGAACTTAAGAATTTCAGGAAATATTCATAGTAGTATGTCTTCATACTACGCCAGCATGTGTAAAAATGGATTTATAAAAGCCCAGAACATCGCACCTAAGCGTCTGCATATTGTACAATATGCAGACGCTTCTGCTCATTTAGAAAATGATATTTGCCAGCAGTGTGTTTTGTGTATTTTAAAACTTGACTGCATGTCTGTGGACTGTGGGAGGAAGCCGGAGTATCCGGAGAGATCAACCCACGCAAACACAGGGAGAACATGCAAACTCCACACAGAAAGACCCTGGTCTAATGTTGGAACTCAGAACCCTCCTACTGTGAGGTAACAGTGCTAATCACCAATCATTGCGTCTCCCCACAATACGGAGAACAACTAATAAACTCTGAGCCTGTGAACAAAGACAGCAGTGTCTTTTTTAAGAAGTTGAGAAATAAAATCTGGAGCTTGTTCTGTATACTGAATTTTAAAACAAATCCTAAAAACTATTTGGAGCCAGTGTAAAGAATATAAAAAAGAAGTAATGTGAGCTTGCTACAACGTGTTAATAGTCTGGCTGCAGCACTTTCTATAGCTTGAAGGCGTGAAAGAAACGATTAGTCCAAGCCGGGCATTACCATTATTTAAATGCAATGACATAAATGCATGGATAATTTTTTCCAGGTCGGCTGATGAGACCATATGTCACAACTTAGAAATGTTCCTAACTGAAAGATGTGAGTCGTGTTACACCAAGACTTCGAATGCTGAACTTAGTTGAACAAACAAAAGCAAGAGCCTGAATGTTTCTAAGATATATTTCAGGAGGAGCTACAACCATGGTCTCAATGTTGTTGGTGTTTAAAACAAGATCATTCCTAGAGAGCCAGTTGGTAACTTCTGTTAAACTTCTGTTAAACAAGAGTAGTCTTGTTTAATAAGTGAATTGAATTGGATAGGCTGTCCACACTAGTGTAGACTAGTGTGGACAGCACCAACAATATACAGCACCAAATCACAACAGTTGCCTCAAGGTGCTTCATATTGTACGATAGACCCTACAACAACACAAAGAAAATAGAGAAAACTCTAACAATCATATAAGCCACTATTAGCAGAGTTGGAAAATGTACAGATATTCTGTACTGAAGTAAGAATACTCAAGTAAAAGTTACAAAGTAGAGGCTCTGAAATGTACTCAAAGACATTTGGAGACATTTTTGTGCAAAGCTAACTGAACCTTGTGCTATATTAACATTAAATAAAATAAAATAAAATAATATCAGATGGGAACTGAATTCAACAAGATGTCAGCAGATGTTTCACGAGTTCTCCTGGGTGATTTCCATCCTCTATACTGACACTACGCTGTTTATGATGTCTTTTTCCCAGATGGTATAAAGTTGGTATGAAGGTGGAATTAGTCAGTGGATCTAAGGATCATCAAATTCATATGAATCTCTCCTATATTTGATGTAACCTCACTCTGACTCATGAAACCACAGCCACTGTGCACCAGTCACACGTACTTTTATTTACTTAAAGACAGTTTGTGTGTTTGCTGATGTCTGTTGAGCTGATAGAAACATTGCAAAAAAGTCACTCCCTTTATGATCACTCCTCTTTAGTTGGACTTGCTAGATGCCGAAGTACCACATTCTGGTGTTGTGGCAAAAACAAAAAAAAACACCACTTTTAACCCATGACTTTAGCACACACCATCTCTTTTTGTGTGACATCCTCTGGTGATTAATACACAAACTGAATTGCTCTTCATCTGTTTAGTCCTAAATCGTGTTGATGTTTGGAGGCTCACAGTAACAAAATAATAACTTTCCCCAAATGTGCTAAAGCAAAAGTAAGAAGCCTGTTTTGAAAATGTAAGAAGTAGAAAGTGCAGATATTTGTTTAAAAATGTAGGAAGTAAAAGTAAAAAGTAGTCAGGAAAAAATTACTCAAGTAAATTACAGATACAGTTTTCAGGTATCTGTACAGTTAAGTACAAAGTATTTGTACTTTGCTACTTCCCATCTCTGCCTATGAGCTAGCGCTTTGGCAACAGTGGGAAGGGAAAACGCTGCACATTTTTATTTATTGGTTTACACTTGTGTTACTAACCTCTTCTCAAATAACATAATTATTTTCAAAACATTTTTCTTGCTGTTTCTTACCACCCCAGTCTTTGGTTGCCCTGTCCCAACTTTTGAGAGATGTTGTTGCCATCAAATTCAAAATTAGCTAATACTTTTTAAGAAATAGTGAAATGTCCCAGTTTAAACATTTGATATGTTTTCTGTGTTGTGGTTATAATAAAAAATATGAGTTCATGCATTCTGTTTTTATTTACATTTTACACAGCATCGCACCTTTTTGTTGGAACTTGCAGCGTTCTAGAAATCCTTTACTGTTACAACACTTGTAAGTGGTGGAAAGTACTCCTGACAGAAATGGTGACATCATAGATTTTTCTTTTACTCCAGTTCAGCTGGAGTAAAGTTAGGGCTAGAGCCTGTCCAGCTTACAATCTGTACAGGCCAACATACTGGATGTGTATGTGAGTGTTTGTGTACCTTAAGACATTAAAATTGTACTTGTTTACATATTAGTTCCATGTAGTTTTGAAAGTTGTGTGTCTGCCATCTCATCATGGTTACCTTGTTGCGTGAGTTATTGCATGTCAGGTTGGACAGAATGCCGGTGGCACAGGTCAACATGTTCACATCATCTGAGCCCAGCTGAGTGACCAGTATCTGCAGCAGACCATCTAATCCCTCCTACAGAGCAGAACCAATAGAGATAAAGAAAGGATCAATCACAGCAGAGATGTATTGGAACAAAGTTAAAGTACAAAATGTCCTGGGATAAATACATTTCTATACATTGTATGGAGCAGGATGTCTAACCAAACAAGTATCACTAGGTTTTTTTCTAGGCATCAGTTGACAGTCGTGATGTTAGTAAAACTTATATAAATATAGTAATCTTCTCCTCCTTCTCATGTCATATTTAGTATATTCTGAAAATCCAAATGGATTATTTTTCTCCTAATTGTTGATCATCATGATTATTGCTCCATGAAGCAGTTGTGAAGGCAATTGTGGAACATCAAAGTACTTTTCCTGTTCCAATCCACTGAATGAGCTAGTTTGCTAACTGATATTTCGATGGAAATTTATTACATGGTGCTTGAGGATTGTGTGTCAGTGGTGTGAATGTCATAGCTAGCAAGTTCAGAGCAACTGTTGAACTGCACTAACTGAAGTGACTTGCAAATGAAATGATACTTACATACCTTTTCTATTCTGAGCACTCAAAGTGTTGCATATCTAGAAGTTACCGTTAGGATTTTGTAAAAAATGAAAATCATCCACAAGGCCAAGATTGCACCATTTAGGGTTCTGGGTTTTAAGGGGATGTGTTGATGGGATATTTTGTCTATGCGCTTGATATTGCATGAACCAGCTTATATAAAGTCATCAGTATAACTAATGACCAGCGATCATTTGTTTTGGCTTCTTTATCTTTACATACACACGAGTGACTTCATGTCATCACTGTACCTGTTTGGTTGCTGCGTCTGACAGATTACGGAGTGTCCACAGACAGTTCTGGATCAGACGCTGGCTAGACCCTGTAAGATGCTGCCCCAAAGCCTGCATGCCTCCTGAGCACACATGTGAACATATGGTTACAGAACATGTAGCATGTTGCGCTAAGCCCACAGTATATTCAGCAGTAGTTACATACCAGCTTCGACTATAGCTGGTTTGTTGCTGGGGCAGACAGACAGCACTTTAAGGACACGGCTTGTCGTCCAAAGCAGCTTCTCATAGTTGTAGTTTCTCATGATGAAAACCAAACACTCTGGACCCCCATTGGCTAGAATAATCAGCTGACAAGAAACAGGAAGTAGGAAGTGTTGATTAGGTATTAAAGAAAATAAGTAGACCAATAGTCTCCTTTCCAGCTCCAGGGTCCTCTTCTCACCTTGCTTTCCTGGTTTCCATAGGACAGGAGTTGCAGACAATCTGTAGTAATGGCTAAAAACTTTGGGTTGCTCTTTTTCAATAAGGGAACTATTCTCTGCAGGCCATCAGCAAGACGCACAGCCATCTTTGCTCCCTCTTGATGCAGCAGCAGGTTGTGAAGAGTGGTAATTCCGTAAAATAGGACTGATTCTACTGGTGAACTGCACAATGAAAAATGGAAAAGGATAGAGATCCCATAAAATTAATAGATTTCAAGGCACATTAGACAGTTTATGACCTTAACTGACTTCTATCAGACACAGATAACTCATTCGAAAGAAATCCCTGAGACTTGAGTTCAAGACTTTTTTTCCAGTGTCCATGACTTGATAGCAGCACCACTCCCTTCATGAAGCATCTGCTATTGGTGAATTCTGCAACAGCAAAAACGATGGTAGAATACCACTTTTGGATGAAAATGCAAAATAAAGTAGTGCCCTGAAAAACTCTGTGCGTAAAGGTGCTCAGATGTGTTAATATGGCTTCTGAGTATCAGGCCTTGTTTCTAGAAGCTTCTAGAAATTAACTGATGATGTTCTTTAGGTGCCACACTTGCATGTTCTAACTTTATAGTACATGCATATAAAAACAGCCCTGATGGCTACTTTGATATCTGTTTTTATACTGTTGAATGTAAATATCTAAATCCACCAAGACCTCAGAACCATCAGCAGCACAAAGTATGGCCGTTTTGCTCAAGCAGACGTTTTTGCAGTTGCTAGTCTGAAATTAATTTAATTGGACAAAAAGGGTCCAACAACACGGGGTTAATAATGTGGAAAAAAGCTTCGGCAATGAGGCAAAACCAGTTAGTAATAGTTACAGAATACATTGGTAACAATATGATAACCTGCTAGCAATAAAAAGGTAATATCTGTGCATTAGACTTTTCTTTTCTTTGTTTTTTTTGTAAGAAGGCTTTAAATGGTAATAGCCTCATAATAATGAGGTTACATTTGCTGATGTTTTAGCATAATAACAAAGTGATTAAATTAATCCTAACTTAGGTTTCCAGCATTCTGCTTTGCTTAAAATCAATGATGTAAATATTGTGTTTATTGTTCAGGCTTGTTAAATGCAATTATGTATGTTTGGCAGTTTCTGGGTAATAAGCACTGCAAAATGCAAAAGGGCCTGCTTCTATTCAATAACACATTAATAACACATTAAAGCAAACTTTAAAAGTGTGTAATTATTACTTTAATATTATTATTATTTCTATTTAATACAATCATTGATCAAAGAAAGGTTCAAGAAATGTGATGATGACCTGGAAACACTCGTGCAAAACACCTAAAAATATGTTGTTAATGCTAAAAATGTAATAAACATGTGTAAAACATGAATCAAAAGTTAGCTTGAAAATAATGCATGCTATTTTATCGTGGATCACAATACTGTCCAAAATATCTAAAATAGTTTTTGAAAAACTTATATAATACATATGAATAGGTCAGATTTGCATGGGAAAGAATGGAGCGAGGGTAATGTTGGTTGAGTTTGTATTAAAAGGCAGAAGTAAAGAGGACATAGAAAGGAAATCTGCATGTTGATAGCATTGATGCACCAAGCAGGGCTCTCTCTGTCAAGCTCTTTTTTATTTTCTCTTCTTTAAATTCAATTTTCTTTCATTTTCTGTACAAATTAAGCTCCCACATCAATTATGAGTGTGAAATATCCTCTTCTGTTAAGCCTGAGTGTATGGAATTATTTAGCAGCCCTTCCTGAAGGTTGGAATAGTTCCCATAATCAGTACTGCTAGCCTGTTAGCCATATCTGCTACAATTGTCTGTTGATAAACTTTGTTAAGCTCCTTGTTCCACTGGGTATGTTGGTAAAGAGGATATGGGCTACAGGGTATCTATATCAAGGAGGCAACATGCAGTAAACACTCACATATAAAAATGTAAAGAAGGTGGAGAAAATGTTAAGCACATAAGTACTCTAAGGACTTTTAAATAAGTACTATCCCTTTAACCCCTGGAAACAATTTTTCGTAAACTTTATATTATTCATGAATGCACTTCATTAAAGTGTATATATACTTACTTCTGCCGTTTGTATCTGCAATCTTATTCTTACTACCCAGCGCTTGTGATCATAAGTAAAACAGGGCACTTCCACACTCAGCTCTCTCTTCATTTAAACAGAGCGATACAGAGGTCCATCACTGCTGATGCCACAACAACTCATTTGTCGGTCTCCCGCTCCACTTGCACCTTGCACGTAAACAAGAACCCGAGATACTTGAATTCCTTCGTTTGGGGCAGCAACTCATTTCTGCCTTGACGTTGGCACTCTACCCTTTTTCGCCTGAGAATCTTGGCATCAGACTTGGAACAATTGTTTCTCATTCCCGCTGCATTACACTCAGCAGCAAAATGCCCCATTGCAAGCTGGAGGTCTCCAACTGATGATGCCAAACCACAGGATTTGGTGGTTCCGCCCCTACTTGGTGTTGGCTCTCTCTGTGGTGTGGTATTATTTCCTGTTCCTGTTCCATTGGCCAAAAGTTTTTTTGTGTAGCTTATCTATTTTTTTCTTTTATAATAACTCATTTCATGGAATAATCTTCTACACCCTGCTGAATCATAATACTAACTTTGTCTTTAGGGATTTGCTACAAAAACTTAGCTCATAGCAAAATCACTAGCAGCATGTGTTCTTCCCCTGTTCCTCCCATGCTTATTTTAAAGACCTCATAGTGCCATAACACTCCAATAGAGCACTTTGCTCTCAGACTGCTGTTTACTTGTGGTTCCTAGCATATTTAAATATCGAATGGGAGGCAGAGCCTTCAGCTTCCGAGTCCCTCTTCTGCCGAACCAGCTTCCAGTTTGGATTTGGAAGACAGGGACCCTTTCTTCTTTTACGATTAGGCTTAAAACTATCATTTTTGATAAAGCATATAGTTTAGGAGCAGATCAGTGGACCGTGAATCACCGTTAATTTTGGTGCAATAGGTTTAAGCTGCTGTGAGCTTTCCATGATGCACAGAGTGTTGTTTTTCACTTTGCATTTATACACCACTCTGTATTTAATGCTTAATACTTAATTATAATTAATCTCTGACTCTCCTCAACAGTCAGAGCTTTAATCTGCCTTCTTCCAATTACCCTGAACTGGTAGCGGCAGATGGCTGCCCCTCCCTAAACCTGGTTCAGCTAGAGGTGACTGTTGTTGTGAATGGGTGGAATGGGTCCAACGTATTGCCTAAATGGGGACCAAGCTCTCACTGCGGTTGCACAGTGACTGATCTTCCCATAACCATAGCCACGTTAAGGTGGATAATGTTAAACTGAATATTTAACTTGAGCAGATATTTCTGCTGTCTAGCTAAATGTAATTAAATGAAAACCACTCAAATGAATCTAGCAATTATATTTCAATAGTTTCATAAAAGACACAAACCTCAGTCTTTCAAATGACAGTACAGTACAGGACCTGGCTGTGTGTGGACTTTGTCAGCCTTTCAAACATCTAGACATCTGATTTCTGCCAGAAAACTTTACTTGTATTTCTACAGACAGGACGGTCTAGTACAATTAACATTGTTGTCCGAACGTGTGCATGCCTGCTCTACCTTTGTTCTCAAGTCCACATTACTGTTCCAAGTTCACTTACTTCCTGTTTTATTTTGTTAGACCTTTGTCTCTTGTGCTTTTTATTTAATTTTACATCCCAGTTAGGTACAAATGTCCTCCCAGGTATCTCCTGTTGCCCTCATCAGTTTGTTTATTTATTCCCTCAGTTTGTCTGAGTTCTTTGCTCTGGCCTCCCCCATTCCTCATGCATGTGTGTGTCTGAGCTTTGTTTTTCCTTAGTTTTTTCTTTCCTTGCTCCTGGCTGTCCCATATTTTGTACGGTGTTGGGGTTTAGCATTGATGTTGCCTTTTTCTTAACTATTTTCGGTTTAGAGACAAATAGACAATCAGTGAAAAGTGTAAAAGAAAGTTGGTGGTTGCATTCTTAATAAGTGTTGTATTCAAAATGACCAGCAGTTTGTTTGTTTTTTACATCTTGGACTGGACATTAATAAGTCAAAGATTCATATTTAGAGCATTTGTAATGGCCTTCCTCTGTGTTTTGCTTTTCAGTATGT
>NW_005187703.1:104756-106090 GCF_000239375.1 Pundamilia nyererei | reverse complement strand
GTGCTGACAAGGCAAAATCATTGAACATAATTCTAATAACAACAATCTAAGTATTTGTACCTTAGCATTCGGACCAGTGCTGGTATCCCTCCAGCCTTGAATATGGCCAGCAGTCCCTCCCTCTGGTGCGATAGGCTGTGAAGCACACTGGCTGTGCAACGTGCCGTCTCCATGTCAGTTGTTGTCGTCATGGCACACACCACGGATGCCACCATGGCTGGAGACTGCACCAGCACGCGGAGACTGGCCTCCTTACGGGTTAGCTGGTTGACAATCATGGCCGCCTTGTTCACGACAACCTAGAAAATAAAGAAGCTAGCCATCTAAAAAAACACTGTTTCCTTTGTGTTCAACAAGATAATCCTTAGTAATTGATTGTGTGAGCTCTGTACCGGATCCTCGTCTCCCAACAACTTGGTGAGTTCTGGCACTGCCCTGGTGGCCAGTTCAGCATCATCTTGGTAGTTTATCAGGTGGACGAGAGCTGTCTTTAGCAGCTGAGAAGGTTCAGCCAGTCGTTGCACATTGCTCTGCTGTGAGGGATCTGACTGGACAGGCATGGCTGCCTCCCCTTCTACCAGAGTCTCTGGAAACATGGCAGCCCTGACCCGCTGAGCCCGGGTAAGAGAGTACTGAGCTTCTAAATCTGTTGGAGGGAGATGGCAACAAGAGTTATGGTACAGTGTGTGTAAACTGCAAATCTCATAAACCCATATGCCATCAGTAGAAGAATTTAAAAAAGCAAATCAAATGCTAAAGCTACAACATTTTATTTCAGGAAAAACACGAGCTCATTTTGAACTTGGTGACAAGAACACATCTCAAAGAAGTTGGCACAGGCACAACAAAAGGCTGGAAAATACTGGCAACCGCCTGTGTTACCCCTTAACCTTCTAGCAGACGTGCCTGTGGTATCAATCAACTTATCGCATTTACAGGATTCATCCAGAATTGCTGACCTACAGCAGACAAGAGCTTCTGGACATCTGGACTCATAACTCCAACAGTTTTATCGCCGATCTCTGACTCATCCCAGAGATCTCCAGAACACCGTAGTCTGCCCACTCTCCCCAGCCGGGCGGAAGTGCACGCAGACGGCGCCGAGAACGTAAACAAAGGTGAGGTAGGCGCGGAGGGCTACGGGCTAAGCTAAAGCTAACACCACACCGGCTGCCTTTACCCAGTATTTTCCTCACCAACGTCCGTTCTCTGGCAAACAAAATGGACTTAAAGACAGTCCTCCCCAGATTCCACCAACATGTCTCCTGCCACACCAGAGGAGACAAGACTTTAGACCATGCTTTTTCCAACCTGGCTGGAGCCTACAAAGCCAC
>NW_005187703.1:84631-90185 GCF_000239375.1 Pundamilia nyererei | reverse complement strand
AAAAAATATCATCTTTACCTTTCCCTTAAAGAGATATTTTGAACTTCTAGTGTTCTCCTTTATAAATGCTAACATTTTTGAAAAAGCAATGTAGAATTGAAAATCATGTGTTATAACTGTGTTCCACTTTTAACACAAATACTTTGTCAGCTTCACACACAGAAGCACAGAGAACATGCTAGTGAGGTCAGTCAGCAAGTTGGCCCAAGGAAAGAATACTTGTGCATGATATACATTTACGTAGACTTAAGTAATAGAAGTTTGTCAAAAAGTTAATCTCTTTTGATTAGGCAGACCATTCCAAAGGTTAGGTGCCATAAAGCAGTAAAGACACCCGTCTGATCTAGTGAGCCGGTTGTTGTCCAAGGATATCAAGTTTTGTGTAAATTCAAATGAATGATTTACATCTGTTAACAGGTATCTGCAAGAATTCAGCTGGGATGAAACAAAGACATATACATTATTGTAAAACAATAATTTCATCCTTGAATTACAGAAACAGGAGGATGTGAGCTTTTGAATCATGAGATGTAGTTAGTGAGTCTCCTGAATCCCAAATGACTGTATGTTGGTGGAGGTGTGTTTGAAACATGCAGTGGGCAGGATGGGCTGGTTTACATGTGTCAAGAACATGCCATGTTCAGTGTTCAAGAAAAGGAAAGGGGGAAAAACACTCAATTGAATTAGTGTGATTTTAAAACCCAAATGAAAGCACACCAAATGACTTTAACAACAAAGATTTGGGTGGCATGCTGAAAGAAAGCAGAGATGAACCAGTGTATAAGTTCAATTACCTGTAGTGTTATTTTAAACATTTTCTAGATTATGTGAAAAGTGGTCAAAGGAAACAGGCAGTGCTCCTGAATGAAGCGACAGAGGACAACCACAATCCAAAGTAACTGCAAGTATTTATTTCTGATTTTCATGGAATTTGCTGGGGCTGCAAAGTAGCCTGAAATGAATTAAATTATTAGATATGTACTTTAAACTTTCATGCATGCAGTGGAGAAATAAAAGTACATTTACAACCTGCAGCTAAGTTTTCTATTTAGCTAGCTTGTGTCTACATTTGACATTTTACTTCACATGTCATATGTGAATAGAATTTTCAAAGCACCACAATGTCAAACTGAGCTTGAAATGGCCAGCTGTCTACAAACAGCACAGGTGTGACGATGCGTGAATTTTTAAAAAACGTAGCAGACTTTTATTTCTTCCCCTGACTGTCAGATGACTGAAGCAGAGCAAAACAGAGTGAAATGAAGATAAAACACAAAGTTTCTTCATACTTACCATGATGCATTATCTTGCACCATGAAGATTTATTTCATATTGAAGACAGATGAATCACAGGAAATGGAAAACAAGCTGTTATCTGCAGCTGCTTACAATAACCTGTGCATGTCAGTGTGCTGCTATTTCACCATTTTCATTATCATTAAAGCTGCAGTAATTGTTTTTCTTTGTTTGTTTGTTTACTTGTGATCTGTCCAGTGGTATTTGATACTGAATCATGTGAATCAAATCCTGCATTCAATTCCATTTATGAAAAAGAAGATGAACCAATATATTATATGATGTTACCAGACACAAAAAAGAGCCACAAAATGCAGATCAATAAAGACCGAAAGCTGCTGTTATTAAAGGAAGCAAACAGAAAGTACAAACAAAAAAGAAAATCAAATGATTTTGATCAGAAAGTCTTACCTGTTGGGCTATCTACTCCACTGAATGCTGAGTCTCCACCTCCCCCCACTGTGGCCTTAACAGGTACAGAGCCAGTGCCAGTTGTAGTACTGTTTGTGTACTTCTTGTTGCCACTATACTCAGTGCTACTCTCGTCGTCCTGCACTGTGGTAGCTCCCGATTGGATGCCAGAGTCTGTGGCATAGTAAGTCTGCTGCCACTCTGCCACCTTCACCACGCTGTCTGCCTCACTCACTGCAGAAAACAACACACATCTACTGCAACCAGTAATATCTACTGCAACTATTGTAAAGTGGTACATTGGTTGCACACCTGCAGCTAATGAAAGTCTGGACCTAGCAGTTAACCTCAGTGCAAGCCTTTCCTTATAGTAATTTCTCACAGACTTAACACAATAAAACAAAAAATGTTTTATAGAGTTTTTTGTTTTTGTTGTCATTGTTTATGATGCACACAGGTCTGACTTTCAAGGGTTTTTAGAAGCTGGTATAGCTAATGTTACCTACTTTACTCCAACATTTTTCTCATGCCATTACCAGCACATGCAACTTTTTGTACCACAATCCGCATTTTTACTCAACAAGGAAGTTTGCTTTTAGGACTTTCTGCCTTTTAGGACTTTCTGAAAAGTTGAAAAAGTAAACAGTTTTAAGAATGCAAAGTATACAACCAGACGAATCGGTAGTTAAATGGCTTAAACAATCGTCTAGCAAAACTTTCCTCTGTATAACTAGTTAGTATGTTTTTCAAACATTGCTTCAGAAAAAAAGTCTTGTTTCTGACAGAATAACCCAGTCGCTGCATTCTTCCATTTCTATTGGGCACAGCTTGAGCTTGTGGGCTGCTGGCCATAGAGCCTGGGTGAGGTCAAGCTGCACTAAGACTCTTCAGTGAGTAGCCTCACACAGCTCACTGAATGGTCTAACTGCATGTAGTGCTGCTAATTCTACCATTTTTGGAATAGTACTATTACTAAACTACTACCAATTCTTCAGATCTTTCTGTGACAAGTACAACCTTTTATTGGTAGCATTACCTTTAACCCTCTCAAGCTCAAATTAAACTTTTGTTGCTAATGCACAACCAAGTCCTGCAGTGGTACTTCTGAGTAAAAAAAACTCATAAAATATGTATGTGGGGTAATCAGGTTGTTAGTTTTTAACTGTTGCAAATCGGCAACGCCTGCCTTGAGAGGGTTAAAGATGGTACTGGTGTTATTGCTAGAGTATATACTACTTCTAATGCAATTACCACATCTCATTATAACTTCTACGTTTCCTGCTAGGATTAAACACTGAACTTCATACTAAATGCTACCACTCAGTACTACCACTAGTGTTCCTTCTACTACTGCTACTTATTCAGCAACTAATGCCAGTGCTGCTACTTCCTCTGCTGTTGAAAATACTGCTATTTGCACTAAACTACTAAAATTATTCTGGTATTGCTACCACTACAGCTACCATTAATGCTTGTTTTGTAAGTACTGTAACTATGATTTTTGCTGCTGGTAGTCCTAATAATTCCACGTTTTTTACTAAAGAAGTGGCATTCATTTATAGATAAATGAATGACAAAAGCAGCAATATACTGCTTGTACTATTACAAGACTACTACTACTAATCACTGCTACTATGAATATACCTACCTGTACCTGTATACCAGCTAGTCCTAATAATAAGTGCAGTGCTCATATTGCTACTTGTAGTGCACCTATTTTTTACTATATCAACTACTACGACTAGTGCTGCTTCTGTTAATTATCCCTGTTGCTTGTATCAGATACTACTCCTATTTCAACTCATGTTGCTACTGCTTTTACTTTTTTCTTCTAATGATGCAGATACTTCTTCCAAGAACCATCTGTTTTCCTCCCACAGCTATTACTACCGCAATGAACTTAGGCCAGAGCTGGGTGCTATGGTGACAGAATACTTACTTTGCATGGACATCATCTCCATCCACTGGTACTGCTGCTTTCACTGACCTCTCACCTGCAGGAGAATACAGGAATCATTAGGTCTGAAAAAAGATTCAAGATTAATCCTCTAGTCCGACTAGCCTGGGAAATCGTAAGTGACCCCTTGTACCCCACCCACCACCAGCCCTCTGGTCAGCGCCTCACATCAATCAGGTCCTACACTTCAGTCTCACAAGCAGCTTATTCCCCTGGGCCATTCGGACAGTAAACAAACATCCACCAACCTCCCCACATCCCACCCATTCACACCCAACCAACTTATCGAGCCACAGTCTGAGTCCAAGCACTTTACAACTTCTTCTCTATTGTGTGCCTTTCTATTGTTGTTGCATATATTTCTCTTGTTTTGTATATATTCCGCGTGATTCTATGTATTTCTCCTCTTTGCCATTCATTCCTGTTGTGTCCTATTTATAGTTTATTCTGGCAGAGTTGGTGTGAGGAACCTACAATTTTGTTGTGCATGTACAGTAACAATGATCATATGGGTTACAGCATAACTCTGAAGATGATGATGGCCCAGATTTATAAGGGGCATATCCAGTCTCAGAGGCATCTTCACACAGACTGCACCTGGGGTCTTTCCTGGTGTGATAGACCCCAACCTCGATGGATCTTGTGCTCAGAGCTTGCTCCTGTGCTACCATGATTAGTGCCTCTGTGCTGTCTTTCAGTTCAGCTGCGTACAGCCACTGGTAGGATTTCTGGGTATCAGCCACGTCCTCTATCTGCCGGTGGTACATATCATGTAGGGGCCTGTCCTTGCATGATGGTTCCTCCTCTTGCTCCACCTTCTTCAGTCTCTACTTCATTAGATAATCACTAAGCACTTTCGGTCGACTGTGGCCATATTTCTGATGTACCCATGGATGTTTGTTGTCCCATCCTGGACAGTGGTTCTGACACTCACTAGTCCTTGGCCTCGTACCTTTCGCTTAGTGTACAGTTTCAGGGTCCTCGATTTGGGGTTGATCCCTCTATGCATGGTGATGACCTTCCTTGGCTTGATGCCAATGGCTTCAATCTCCTCCTTATCCCAGTTTATTATCCCAGCAGCATACATGATTCTGTTCAAGTGGATTCTAAGCAAATGGGAACCAATTTACTTGTATTATGTATGTACCAATGTATTTGTAGGTAATTGCAGCCATCCTCAGTGTCTGCAATGTTGCATTCTGCTAGCGCGATCCCCTCAGTTCTGACAGTCTTCCCTCTCTTTGTTACCACCCAACTACATTTCTACTACTACAGCTTGATGTCATCCAAGTAGAGGAGGTGGCTGATAATTGTGTCATTCCGTAATCTGTATCCATAGTCAGTCATGTCAGTGATCTCACTGTGGGGGGTTCAGGCCTATGCAGACCAGCAGTGGGGACAGGGTAACTCCTTAGTAGATCCCGCACTTAAAAGTGACTTGTGCAATTGGCTTGAAGTTGGCCTCTATTGTTGTTCACTAATTCCCCATTGAGTTCCTAATGAGTTCCTTGTATGGTTCTAGGCATTCCAGGATCCATGTGTGGGGCATTGAGTCATAGGCTTTCTTGTAGTCAATTGTAGGGATTATGCATAATGCTGCATTTACATTTTTTAGTAGACCTTCAGATGGTACTTGATGCAGTCTTGGTAATTGGCCACAGAGGGTCCGGGTTTCCATCTTCACCATGATCCTATCTTTCAGGTCAGCCGCTACTAGTTGCTTCACCATCAGTCTGGGTGTTGGGTATCAAACATTCCATAGGTCCACAACTTTCCTTTCATGTAACCCCTTCTGCTGGGATATTTGCACTGTACCAATCCATTAGCGCCTTGTTTTCATCTCTTGCCCACTTATGCCTGCTTGTTCCGGTAACTGACTTCTCATCAGTG
>NW_005187703.1:79005-84388 GCF_000239375.1 Pundamilia nyererei | reverse complement strand
CAGTAAAAGAAAAGAGTGTGAAATAAAAATGTTATTAATGTTTCACAATGTTAGCTCAAAATACGGAGAGTGTCCTCAGTGGCCAGAAGAGAGAAGGATGCCACACCGAGGATGTGGACAAGTGGGTGAAGAATTTGTCTCACAGACAGCTTACCAAAAGCAAAAGGATAGAATTTTGCTGTGACACTGAGGCAAATCCCTCTAGTGGAACTGATCACAGCCACCGAAACTGCAATTCGATACAACAACATTGCAGACGTGGAAGCAGAGCAACTATGGATGAAAGTTTCAGCCTGTCTCAGCAATGCAAAGCCCCCAGCATCCAACATCAGCATGGAGAAGAGGAAGGCAATCCCATCAGTTAGTCATGACAACAACATCATTATCCTTCCAGCAGGCAAGGGTAGGTGCTCTGTGTCGCTAAACCAAAAAGGCTATGATGAAAAAATTTTGTCACTGCTCAGTGACAAAAATACTTATGAGCCCCTGAAACGAGACCCAGGAAGTGGTTACAGGAAGAGGGTGATAGACTGTCTGAAGCAGTTAGAACAAGACAAGGCTATTGACCGTACCTCATACCACAGGCTATACCCAGCGGAATCTATACCAAGTCCTGTATGGTTTACCAAAGAGCATAAACAGAGTGCACCTTTAAGACCAATTGTCTATATAATCAACTCACCGCATCCAGAACACCTTGGATTGTGTTGAGAAGGTGAGCGATGTCATTATGGAGGCAGATGAAACCATGGTCTTGTACGATGTTACATCTGTCTTCACTCATGTTCCAGTCACTGAAGTATTGGAGGTAGTTCGTAAGTGATTACAGGATGACCCCAACCTCAGCAACAAGACCACTATCAGCACCGACCAAGTGTGTTTGAACTGTGTCTTAATTCCACCTATTTCACATACAAGGGTCAGTTCTACAGGGAGAAACATGGGAGAGCCATGGGTTCCCCAGTTTCACCCATTGTGGCCAATTTGAACATGGAAGAAGTGGAAAAGAGGGCTTTGTTACCCTATCCTGGAACACCACCAAGCCATTGGTTCAGGTATGTGGATGACACCTGCGTAAAAATTTAATCTCAGGACCTACCACGATTCATAGATCACATTAACTTGGTGGACCAACACATCAAATTCACCAGGGAGGATATGAAAAGTGGCAGGTTAGCCTTCTTAGACTATGAGATTTCCATCAGTAATGGGGGACATTAAAAAGCTGATGTGTACCGTAAACCTACGCATACGGATCAGTATTTAAGGTTTGACTCTCATCATCCACTGGATGGTGGTTTGATCCCCCTCTGCTCCGGTCTGCAGGCTAAATATCTTTGGTCAAGATATTAAACCTACAACTTGCTCTAACCTTTTTCAGTGGTGTGAGTGAATGTTAGTTAGATCTGTACATAGAAAGAGACTACAAATCAATTTAATTCAACAAATGAACAGCCTTAAAGTAAATTAAAAAATCCACACAAAGGGAGGTGTTTGGAAAAAAATACGGAACTTTTACATTATTCCTACATGAAGGGTAGGAATAATAGAGTGGCTACATCTGAGTGACGTCTTGACAGCTTAAATGGCACAATGTTCTGTTTCAGTAATGGCCATTTAACGTGTGGGTGTGTGCAACAGTAGATGTGTTCTCTGCATGTGGCTGTGGCACGGTACATGAGTTTTATGCATGTGAATGTGTGAGGAGAAATGTTTCCTGTTAAAACAAATGTGGGTTTTTTGATGTGCTGAAAAGCTTTTTGAGAAAAGACGGAATGAAAAAAAAAATCATCACACACTCTCTCTCCATTTTACTGTACTCTTCAAATGAGACTGGACACTAGACACCTTTTTCAGCACCACATGGCAGTTTGGATTAAAATGAGACCCCTAAAACATTTAACATTCATTTAAAATTTTGGGGGTCCCATCAAATTGAACCTTCTTGTACATAAATGCATGTACAATATGTCCTAAAATACACAAAAAATATCTAAATTATTAAAAAATTCATAATGTGTTAAACATTGTTTAAACCATAACTAATCCTTCTTTGTATGCAACAGGTGAAAATAAATATTGATCATATTACTTATTTTCTAAGTAATATTTGTAAAGGTGCTATTGACATGAAAGTCTCACCAGATGTCAGTAACGACCAATCCTATACACACATACAAAGAAATCGTACCATAGATGTCAAAAGATTAAGTTATTTGTAATCATGAGATATGACACAGGTAAAACGTATTGAACAAATGAAGTAGAGAGGTCCAAGAGACACAGGGAGTCAAGACATAAGTTGAAATCTATCAGCATTTAGAAAGCAATCCTGCCACTTAGTGCAAATTAATATTAGCTAGTTCAGTCCCAGCTGATGGTCTACAAAATGTGTCTCAAGTCCTGGGGAAGATACCAGAGGGAGAGCACCTGGTGGCTAGGCCTTCGTCCATGGGGACTGGCCAGATCATCACGAAGAAGAGACATGGACCCACCCTCCTGTAGGCCTTACCACCCACAGGAGTCCCCATAGGGTCGGCTGCAGTGTGTGCCAGGCGGCGGCCAGGGCCAGAGACCCTTGTGGACCAATGCCTAGCTATCATGGCTTGCAATTGAGACACAGAATGTCACCTCTGTGATGGGGAAGAAGCCTTAGCATAGTGCGTGAGGTTGAGCAGTATTGATTAGATATAGCTGGGCTCACCTCAACGCATGGCCTGAGCTCTGGAACCAGTCTCCTGTAAAGGGGCTGGTCTCTGGCCCAGTCTGGTGTGGCCCTCAGTGTGAGGTGGTGGGCTGGGGTAGGTATCTTAGTTTCTCCTTGGTCACTTCCTGTATTTTAAAGTTTTTCCCAGTGGACAAGAGGATTTGTTCCCTGTTCCTGACCATGACTGTCATCTACAATTATGTGTTTAATGAACTTTCATAGTGCACAGCCCTCTTCGAGTCCCTAGGTGGGGTGCTCGAGGGTGTTCTCCCTGGAGACTCTGTCATCCTTCTGGGAGACTTCAATGCTCATGTGGGTAATGACAGTGATACTTGGAGGGGTGAGATTAGGAAGAATGGCTTGCCTGATCTGTGGGGTGT
Organism: Pundamilia nyererei; assembly: GCF_000239375.1. NCBI lineage: Eukaryota > Metazoa > Chordata > Actinopteri > Cichliformes > Cichlidae > Pundamilia > Pundamilia nyererei. The sequence continues at coordinate 81,301 of NW_005187703.1, read as the reverse complement.
TCTGTTACTGTGAAAACCACTGTTGGTCCATAACAGACAACATGTTTGAACATAAGGTTATTTACAAGTGCACCAGGACACTCTAGGCTGCAGGTTGATTATTGATTTTGTAATCGTATCATCGGATCTGCAGCAATTTGTTCTGGACACTCAGGTGAAGAGAGGGATGAGCTATCAACTGATCACCACCTGGTGGTGAGTTGGATCAGGTGGTGAGGGAGAATGCTGGATAAACCTGGCACAACTAAATGTATTGTGAGGACACTCTGGGAATGCCTAACAGAGGCCTCCAACCTTTGCCAGAACTTTGACAGCATTCTGAGGGAGACTGGGGACATTAAGTCCGAATGGAGCATATTCAGCACCTCCATTGTGGAAACTGCTGCAATGAGCTGCTGCAATGAGCTGCCTGTCTTGATGGTAACCCCTGAACCAGACGTTGGACACTTGAGGTGAACAGAGCAATCAGGCTAAAGAAGGAATCCTATCGGGTTTGGTTAACCCTGTGGGACTTCGGAGACAGGCAATGGAGGCCAAGCAGAATGTGTCCTGTACTCACAGCTTCATGTTGAGTTTGGTCTTTAATTTGTTTTTTACATTACATGTTCATTTTGTAATACATTTTCAGTGCCTATTTGTATTTTTACTGCAGTTATGTTATGTCTAATTCTATGTATTCAAGTTAAACACTACTTTGAGACATTGTTCACAGCTAAAGAATGTTGAATAAAGAATTTGGTGGTGAAAAGTGTTTTTTGTGCTAATTTAATAGCAGCTAACAAGGACCAGTCAATTTTGATTGGGAACACTAAAGTAAGGGGGGTGGGGGTGCACAAAACCAGAGGGCTAGGCTGTAGTACTGTAATTCACTATTTTTTGGCTGTCCTAAAACTCTGCGAAAAGCCTTCAGTTGATTGTAGTTGATTGAAACTAGAATGAGAGGCCGGGCCTTCAGCTTTCAGATCCTTCTTCTGTGGAATCAGGTTTCAGGAGACAGACACCCTTTCTACTTTTAAGATCATGCCTAAAACTTTTGACAAAGCATATAGTTGGGGCTGCATCAGCTGACCTTAGTTGTGCAGCAATAGGCCTAGGCTGCTGGTTATGGAGGACCAGAAGAGTCACACGCATCAACATAAAGCCTTTTGTGCTCAATAATGAATTGTGAAATAAAATCTGCATTAATAAATTAATTTACAAGTTCATTTTGTAATTCTTTTACAAAACATATAGAAACATTTAAAAAAACAATTGATTACTCATCCAAGTTACTTTTTCAGTACTCTCCAGTGTCATGGATGAGTGATGAAATGTTACGATGCCTCTGATAACCACTGTGTCAAGTGTCTGGGATTGGATCTTAAAACTGGATTTTTAGGTGGCAGACAAATGGTGGCACAAGCCAATCCTTGAACAGATGGGGTAAAAGCTTTTCAGGAAGTTTTTAGGACAGCCCAAAAATAATGAATTACAGTGGTTCAGTCTAGAAGAAATAAATAGGTCTATCATGATGCATCGGCCAGGACCTGACCAAAGCTGTTCTCTGTTTTCGTAAACTGGTACCAAGAATTACTTAATAAAGGTCAGTGAAGTCAGAACACAGAATCAAGCCATTCCAAAGACATGTAACTCTCTTTGTAACTCTGCGCTGTGATGTTCTTTCTCTACTTTTAAGATTAGGCTTAAAACCTTTTGCTAAAGCATATAGTTAGGGCTGGTGACCCTGAATCCTCTCTTAGTTAGGCTGCGAGAGGTGTAGGCTGCTGGGGATTCCCACGATACACTGAGTAGTACTTCTTTAGTCACTTTTCTCACTCACCATATGTTTATACACCTCTCTGCATTGAATCATTACTTATTATTCTCTGGCTCTCTTCCACAGCATGTTTTTTGTTCCCAACACCCATCCCCTTGGGGACTGTGTCTGCTTCTAAACCACCACAAAACACACCAAAAATCTGCAAAAAAAAACCCCAACTGAAACATTACCAATAAAAAAATCACAAAGAAAGAACAATACAGTATCCACATCTGCACCAAAGAGTAACACAATGAAATGTGGATTATTAAACATTAGGTCTCTCTCTTCTAAGACCCTGTAAATCCATGAATAATAACTGATCAACAAAAAAATTTACCGTGCTATACAAAAACTTGGTTACAACAGGATGATTATGTTAGTTTAAATGAATCAACCCCCAAGCATGCTGATCCACACAGGTATGCACACAGGTGTACACATGGGTATTCACAGACGCGGACTACAGCTTTCTTGGCTGCTGCCTCAAAGCACACT
>NW_005187703.1:65216-78401 GCF_000239375.1 Pundamilia nyererei | reverse complement strand
GGGGGGGGTCGATTTACAGTTGTTGTCTTACTGAAAGTGTTGTACAGTGCAAAAAGGAAAATGCATAGACAAACAGAAAACCTCGTACACCATTTGTTCAAAAGTTTTTAAATTTAAACTTAAATTAATCCGTGTTTAGTAAACAACAACATTGGTACATTTAATGTTAAATATCCTTTAATTTTCAAAACTATACTGAAAAACAATGACAGCATCCATCCTCATCATAAAATTACTTAACAGCTAATACATGGAGGTGGAGCATTTTTCTTTTTTCTTTAAATATGCATGTATTAAAGTGACTTTAAAGTGTTTTCTTCAAACAGGACACCTGAAAAACACAAAACTGTAACAATATTTGCACATTTAAGATTATCCAGAGTACATTTAAGCTGCAATCATTGCCTTTTGATTGTTGTGCCTCAGTCAAATGCTTAAGATGTGGCTTTCATTCTGGTCTGTTCACCCATGATACAATATCCTTTAATATCCAAATATCCTGTATATGCATACAGTCAGTTTTACTTCATTGATGAATCCGAGTGAACATTTGTCACTGTAGGGTCTTTACCTTACAATATAAAGTGACTTGAGACCAGACTTGTTGACTCTCAGTGGTGCTAAAACTGAACAGCTGTAAAGGTGTTCCTGAAAGTTGGGTTTACTAGAACAAAACAGGTGGATGACCACAGACCTCTCAGCACAAGGATGACAGAACTATTCCCCCATATAATAAATAAAAAAAACACAGAACACAACATTGAAATAGAAATAGATTAAGACAGATTACGATACCAAACGATACCAGATAAAAGTGCATTTACTGGATCTGTTCATCTCCTCTTGCTTTTCAAAGACAATGAATGAAGATGATGACAATGGGATGTACCTGCCACTGCAGGACAAGAGCCTGTGGTAGCTGTAGGACAGGGTGGTACAGAGGAGGAGCTAAACGTGCATGTACGAGACGCTCTGCTTCACTTCTTGTGCTCCAGTTAATGATATTATTCTCACCCCTTGTCATGTGCTTACAGGAATACTGCTGTTAGATGCCAAATGAAATAGAAATGATAAAGTTTGTTTACTTTTGCGGTTATTCTGTGTTTTCATGTGGGCTGTTACATTTTTCACATCACTGAAATGCTAACAGTTGTCCGGCTGTGGGATAAATCTCCTGTAGTGTAAATCACTTTACAGAATTATGGACACACCACATTTTTGTGTGGTGACATCACACGACAAAGACACAGCGTTTATTACTGGGCAACAAAAGTTTGGTGAAAAATGTCATTTAGTAATGACTGCTTAAATACAACAAACCGTGATGCACACACATTATAGGCTTGAAATACTTTATTAAATGCAGCAACATTTGAAAATATGTACAAATTAGTGATTATTATTATTTGCAACAGCTAAGTTTTTGGTAAGACTCTCCTGGAACAGAGGGGTACAAACCTATATAAAGTATAAATTTGTTTTTTTAATCTCCAATGTGGAAAGTTAAGGGGTGAGGTGAAACTTGAGTGGCCATCCATTGCTCGTGTGAGGCTGCAAAGCACACTGAGGAATGCCTGGTTGAAGACTGTGGCCTGTGCCATTTCCTCCCTTCGCAGGGCAACTTCCTGCTCCCGTGCCTCATTGAGCGGCAGCTGGATGTGGTGTTCCCACTGATCTTGGTTTAACACATCTCCATCTGCCTGCATCTCCATGGGAACACTTGTGAGGTCAGGTTTGGACTTCTTTCTCTATAGTATGAAACCTATCATCGTGTCCTACCAGCGATGAGCAGTTTCTGTGTCATGCCAAAAGGTGTAGCTGTCGACGCCGTCAACCAGAACTGAATCACAGACAAGGGAGGTCAAGACTAATGGTGGTGGACGAAAAACCCTCACATGTAGAAAGCATTTCTGAAACATAAGACATGCATAGCATAAGGACACACACGACATGACATGACATTACAACATAAATGAAAAAATGAACCCGTAGTGTTCATCAGATGTTGCTCATATGGCTTTACAATGACCCCTCAGAAGAGGAAGTTAATGCACAGCTAGCACAAAACAACATGCAGAGCATGGAGTTTTTATTGCAGCAAGTAGACAATGGCGTTATTAAAAAATGTCCAGGCTTGTTCAAAGTGAACTCAACACGCGACAAGTACTATTATGTTTGAACACACGAAGCACTCACCGTCCTTCACCATAGTTTCTAAAAATGCCGTGTCCAAGTCGGGGCCACTCTGCCTCCTGATGCTCGCCAGTCAGTGCCCGTAAATTGTGTCCATTTGACTATACCACTTCCAATCTATTCGATTTGCCCCACTTCAGCCGTTGTGGTACCCAACTGGTGGCATGCAGTCTGATGACTTCACATTTTAATACCTGCTTGGAACTGCGCCAGAGTAAAATAATAGTATGACCTAATAGAAAACCCTGAAAGCCGTGGCAAACCATGCCGAGTCGATCCAAGTAGGTACTAATGGAAAAGGGGCTGAAGAGGAAGAGACAGAGCCCTTACTGAGATGGTGAGTGCAGGGAAAGTGAAAGAAAATGTGTTTCTAGTATTCAAAACAGCAGCGCTTTCCTTTAATCACTATTAAAATAATTACTGGGAAAAGCTAGCGGCAGTCCTTCATCAAAGCACCTGATCAACAAACCTTGTAGTTGCTCCATACTCTGCTGTTTGTTTTACCAGCAAAAAGTCTGCAGCAAGTCTCCAGAACTTGCATTAAAATATGCAGATGAACTCTTAACTTCGTCTGATACTATGTTTAACTTATACAGCTTAGTAATGGCTGACAGCAGTCATCCTATTTTATAAGTGAACAGGGGTGAGTCTAAAGGGGGGCCTAGCGTCTCAATTAAATTACATTGATATTTAAAAATATAAAAATTACAACTTTTTTCACAAGCCAATAAAAATGTATATGGGCCAGTAAAACTCTGAGCCACAGACCTGAGAGGATTTAAGGTTGGACAGTGAATTATTGTTAATATAGTTAACGTCTACACCAGGGGTCGGCAACCCTAGGCACGCGTGCCACAGTTGGTACGCGAAGGGTTAACTGATGGCACGACCATAGCTGGACTGGCCATTGGGCATACCGGGCATTTGCTTGGTGGCCCGGTGACTTTTTTTTCCCCTTTGTAACAGTATAAACAATGAAAGGTGGTGGATTGGCCAGATGCTGGTCGGTGTGTAAAAATAACTCAGTTTGTTGGTGGCTATAGCGGAGCTTCCTCAGATTCAGTAACATTAGCAAGTGGTGGAGGCCAGCAGGTGGATGAGAGAAAGGGGAGGCAAGAGGAGGAGAGACCCGAGGTGGCTGCCAGTCCGAGTGTCAGGTGAACTGAACTTCAGGTAAGAAGTTATGACCTGCAGTCTATCTGGGTCAGATATAAACCAAGTTTAGGTGCAGTTTATTTTTGTTGTGCTGATGTCTGTGAAGGTTCTCAGTCATCCAGGTCATCGTAGTCAAAGGAGCTTGCAAAGAAAAGTCATGCGAATTCCTGAGATCAGATGGCCCATGGAATTCGCATGATTAAGGTGGGGCCAGGTTTCACAATGAGCTCACCCAAAACTCTGGCTGATTGGGACCCACACCCAGTTTCCCACCTTGGCTCAGGCGATTAGAGGATCATCAGGGGTCCTTTTGTCCCTCTGTGGGGGGTTACTCCCACTAGGTTTATATCTGGGACTCTCCACCATTTGACCTTAGAACTGAAGAAGCTTCTCGGATGAGAGGTGAAACGTCTTCAAGCAACTTACAGAAGTCCAGACACTTTTCTTTACAAGCTCCTTTGACTTTGTTGTGCTGACTTTTTACAGTCAGTTACAATAACTCGTACTGCATGCTAGCTAGCATGACGGAGTTTCTATATAGCTGGGTGGGTGCTATGATGTTACTGATAGTGAACTTTATTTAATTCACAAGGTTAGTTAGTAGAGTTTCCAACCGTCCTGTAAAAAGACGGAATCGTCTCGTATTCAGAGAAAATATTACGCGTTTCGTGTTGAGGTGAAAAGGAACAGTTTGTCCCGGACTTCAGCTACAATGAAAAAGACACAAAGCTGGAGTTATTCTGTCATTACGCTGCACAGCTGCCTCTTCTTCTCTCATCCTCTCCCCCTCCCTCTCCTGTTGCTACTTCAATCATGAAACTGATCAATGATCAGCTGATCGTCTCTCTTGTTTATTTATCGCCCACTTTGCGCCAGAAAGAGGAAAGCAGCGGATGTCGCGCTAAACAACAGCAGCACGTTTGATCAGCTGTTGCTAGAATTTATTTAATATTAATTTCTAGTATCAGCTGATGTTTGCTGGAGCCACAGCTGTAAAGCTGCTGGTCATTATGTCGGTTTGGTTATCTGGTGAGAGGGAAACATGAAGATGAAACCAGGAGATGTCCTTACTGGATCATCAGAGCTGAGCAGGTGATGGAGAAACAGGTTTACCTTTTAGGTGACATGGATGAGTTAAAGTTATGAACTGTTTCTGAGAGACAAATAACACCAGGATCCTTTTCTAAGTAGCTGACAGCTGGTAACTGTGCAGGGGCGGGTCTAGCAAAGTGTTGCCAGAGCTCATGTATTGGTCCAACATGTCTTTCTCAGTAACAGACTTTCAGTAGATATAATTTCTGAGAAAGGCCCAGAGCTCTTTGGAAAGCTTTCTATGGGGCACTACGAGCAAAGATTAATATAAACTCTTTCCATTTCCATTTCACCACAATCCAGTGATTAAATGGAAAGGTAGTCCTATGTTGTATCCTCCTTCCATGAATAGAATACACTCATATGAACTTTTCAGCTACCTTTTCCGGTTTCTCTCAGATATAAAACTCCATTGTTTCTCTCTCAAGAAAGAAGCAGCTGTCTCCTCAGTCAAACAACATTGTAACACGAAAGCTACTGTGTGTGTCCAACATACACAGTCTGACACAGCAGTTTCAGTTTACACAGGTTTTTTATTTTGCTTTGCACACTTCACTTCCCAGCTTCAAAGACGTGGCCCTCGGCTTTATGGCAAAGTTGCTCTAACTATGGCTGTCACCAGAACACTGCCACTTCTTGGCTGTCAATCACAGCTCCTTGCATCCCCACATCCCCAATCATTCCCATGCCTTTCAGACTAGTACTGAGGTGCTAGTCTGAATTCCCTAAAGAACCAGTAATTCATGCAGCTCCTTTAATGTGCAAGTATTGAATAAGGTGTTCTGGTCAATATCTTTTACGCATGCTAACTCGGGAGATGATCTGAAACAGTGCCTGTGCCAGACTTCCTGCAAAATTGCTGCACAGGGGTACCACCAACAAATAATATCAGACCTCATGTGGCTGACCGTTAGGTTAAAATAAGCTGCCTGTGAGATGCCTTTTCAGCACAAATGACTCAGTTTCTCTCTCCAGTGTGTCATACTAGCCTGTGCCTAATTATCACAAAGGACTGTTCTGCCTCAGCACACACCATGTGACCCTTAATGTTTATTTCTTAAACCAACGTTGAGTGTAGAGTGTCACCAAAGGACTGCTCCAATGGAAAATATTCCTTGGATTTAATCACAGGAAGTGGCAGGGTCTCCTGAAAATGCCCTGTGGATTTCTCCTCCCTGGTAGCAGTGTTGGACAGCCTCAGCACAGATACCACAAGTCGTTCCCAGTCATAAGTGCTGCCCCACCAGCTTATTAAACTCAGCCCAATCCATCCCAAGAAATAAGGGGTGACCAAGAAAGGAGCTAACCACTGCCCCAACTCTATACATTTTAACCTAACACCACTGGATATTTGTGAAAGTCACTATGTACACACCTAATTCCCACCCAACAACAACCCAGGCTGAAGCAGGGTTTGGTAGAGTCCACCATAGCCTATTGTGTACCACACCTTGGCACCTTACCAGAACTTTGTACGTCCTTCCAGTCTGGGCCGGCCACAAGGATCCCACCTCTATGAGCTGACACTCCCTGCAGAAGAGTTCGGGCTGCGTGCACTTCCAGCTCTCCTGCGCTGATGTTTGCACAAATTCACGTGAGTCAGGAGCAACACCTGTTCCCACTGAGATCTGAGGAGAAAAACAGTGGGGAGAGTGTTAGTGTGAGGCATCTATGCCAGATTGTTGGGGTCAGATGTTTCTTCCTCTGTGCCAGGCCACCATGCTGCTAAGTGGTCCTCTGGAAAGGTCACGGCCCTCTCCAACACACCAAATCCACTCCAGTCACCAGGAGCCTCATCATCTGCTCAAGGACCACTAGCTCCAGTATAGGCAATGACTCAAAAACCTCGTTCCCTGTCTCCAGATGACAGTTACAGAAGCAGCAGCAGTGGTTCTGCAGTGGTTCTGTGGGTCATCCACCTCGCCCATCCTGTGAGATGTGGTGGACATGGTTGGAGAGAGCGGTGGCGGGTGAGCTAAGTATCAGGGTCTACTTTACAATATAAAGTGCCTTGAGGCAACTGCAGTTGAGATTTGGTGCTGTATAAATAAAATTGAACTGAATTTTCAAAGCTCTCCAGAGATGGTTAATTGGGATAAAGTCTTGGCTCTGGCTGGACCTGTCAAAGACATTCACAGAGTGGTCCCAAAGCTATTCCGTTGTTATTTTGGCTCTGAGGTTATGGTTATTGTTTTATTAGACAATGAATAATGTATGTCTTGCCATGCATATTCATCTTTATTTATAGTACCTTATCACCCTATTAGAGTACTTAGCTCTCACACTGCAGGCTTACTTAGAATAGAATAGAATAGAATAGAATAGAATAGAATAATCCTTTAATTGTCCCACAAGGGGAAATTTGGTTGTATCAGCAGCAAAAAAGAAAAAAAAACAAAAACAAAAAGACCCCACACATAAAACAGAACAGAAACACAATTTTTACATATTTACATCATGGACAATAGTTACCAAAGCAGAGTACTGTACAGTTATTAAAATTAGAATACAGATAAGCGGCAAATCCAGATTGCAGTGTGCGAGGGAGCTTGTTGTTCCTAGAGTATTTAAAAGTAGGATGGGAGGCAGAGCCTTCAGTTTTCAGGCCCCTCTTCTGTGGAACCAGCTTCCAGTTTGGATTCAGGAGACAGACACTATCTCTACTTTCAAGATTAGGCTTAAAACTTTCCTTTTTGCTAAAGCATATAGTTAGGGCTGGACCAGGTGACCCTGAATCCTCCCTTAGTTATGCTGCAATAGACGTAGGCTGCCGGGGATTCCCATGATGCATTGAGTTTTTCCTTTCCAGTCACCTTTCTCACTCACTATGTGTTAACAGACCTCTCTGCATTAAATCATATCTGTTATTAACCTCTGTCTCTCTTCCACAGCATGTCTTTATCCTGTCTTCCTTCTCTCACCCCAACCGGTCGCAGCAGTTGGCCCCGCCCCTCCCTGAGCTTGGTTCTGCTGGAGGTTTCTTCCTGTTAAAAGGGAGTTTTTCCTTCCCACTGTTGCCAAAGTGCTTGTGGGGGTCATATGATTGTTGGGTTTTTCTCTGTATCTATGAAGCACCTTGAGGCGTCTTTTGTTGTGATTTGGCGCTATATAAATAAAATTGAATTGAATTGATTGTTTTCTGGAATCACCTTGAAGCAGTTAAAAGTCTTTTTCCATGGCCCCAACGAACTCATCCCACATCAAAGTTTTGTTTGAGCCACTGTCCGAGTTGCATTCCGCTTGGCCTCCCATGTACCTCTAACTCTAACTCTAAAATCCTATAGGCCCAATCCTATACCCAATGAGGGTTTCTACAGACAAAAACATAGATGTGCCATGGGCTTCCCAATGTGAAAGTGGAAACTAAAGCTCTTGGCTCTTTCAAAGAGAGAACCTATTCACTGGTACAGATATGTTAATAACACCTGGGCCAAATCAAAACCAAAGAAATATAAGCTTTCACTGTTCACATCAACTCAGTGGATAGAAACAAAGTTCACCAGGGAAAATACAAAGGATAATAGTTTGCCGTTTCTGGACTGTGCTGTGCACATTGAGGAAAATGGAAACCTCAACAGTGAAGTTTACTGGAAGCCCACATACACAGACCAATACCATCTCTTTGCTTCCAACCACCCTCTGGAACGTGGAGTAATCAGGAATCTGCAACACTGGGTAGAAATGTTCCTTCTAATCCAGAAGGGAAGGAAAAGGAACAAACACATAAAGAAAGCTCTTAAAGCATGTTTATCCCAATTAGGCTTCCATCAAATTAGCAAAGATGCACAGTAAAGAAGCTGAGACACCAATTAAGTAGAAACAGAATGGCAAACGAAACAACACTGTCATCCCTTATGGGGCAAGTTTTTTCAGAGAAACTCGGGCAAATATTCTCCAAGCATGACATCCCAGTGCACTCCAAGCCTAGCTACACACTGAGACAAAACTGGTTTATCCCAAAACTCCAAAAAACAAACTAAACAACGTAGTAGAAGAGCCACCTCGACGGGACAAGACTCAGATGCACAAGGTCACTCTTTTGAGGACACCATTGTTCTCATTTTAGATAGCATGAAAGAAGAGTGACAGAAGCCTACTTCTGTCTACTGTGAACAATCATTCTTGAATAGAAGGGGCGGTTTATGACACCAACTGTCTGCCACCTACAATCTAGTTTTGAGATCTTTCCCCAGGCGCCTGAACGCCCACTCACAGCTTGTGTCAGTTGATCTCAATAGATCACATGATAGAGAGAGGCAAGTCTCACAATGGCTTCACCGGAAAGCTTTGCTGATAATGACAACAACCTTTTTCACACCTTGGCTCAGGTAATAAGGCACATGATCAATAGTATGTCAAGGACCGTCTTAAGGGACAAATCCCATTGCTGCTCCCACTAAATATCTGGGAATCTCCAGTATTTGGTTATTGTTATTTATATTGTCCTCTGTGTCCACGCTTCGTGTTATTGTTTGTTCTAGTACAGTGTGATCACTGCTTTTGTCCTTGTCACATGACTAAATAGTGTCTCTGTATGTTTTTACTAACTTGTGTGTAACACCAACCTGCCAGAGTGTCTGCAGGTGGAAATTAGTCCAAGACTATAATCTGGGATATTTACATTTGTTAAAATGTTCATTAGTATGTATTGTCCCTCTTTCTAAATAAAATAAAGTAAATAAATTCAACAGAAGACGCTTCTCGGATGAGAGGTGAAACATCTTCAAGTAACTTGAAGTCCAGTTGCCTTTCTTTTCAAGGTCCTAGGATCATTGAGGTGTTGGTTTTTGTTTATCTCTAAATTTTGTTTTTCAGTTGACTTTTAGCTAATACAAAATCAAATACTGTGGAAACTAAGTCTGGCTTTTTACCAGGGAAAACATATCATTAGCTTCTGAAACAATGTCAAGGGCTAACAATATAAACTGAATCTAAAACACACATTGATTTTATGTGTGATTTTCAGCACCAGGAGTGCTGGTGGAGAATGTAGGGAAGACAAGAATCAAAGATGGCGGGTATAATTAACAATGAGTAGAAAGAAAAAGGAGAGTAAACAACCAGAGCAGTGAGAAGTAAGAGCATGAGAAAGAAGAACGAACTGAGCAGGAAGGAGATAACAAGAGGGATAAAAGTGAACATGTGATTGTAAAAGGGAAAGACAAGCTTTCTAGTTTTCCTCCATGTCAGTCAAAGAACCACACACACACAGAGACCGAGTGACAGAGAGAGAAGCTTAGTATTTGACATGATCACCATAAATGGGTGACAACGTCGCACTTAACAGTATATCTCTATCTCTCATTTCCTTTCCCTTCACTCGGCATCTACAAACACCTAATCATGCTGCCTGCTCTATCATTTCTCTCATTATCACTTTCTCTCTTCTTCCTCAGACTTTGTCTATATAGACCACTTCCTCATGCCCTGTCTCACCCTCTCAAACTGTTTGTACACCTTTTACTTGGTTTAGATCAGGGTTGGCTTACGCTCACACCATAAATGAACTGCTCTGGAGATCATTTGGAACCATGCCATGACCACCTCCTCCAGAAGGTCTATGTGCAGATGTGAAAACAATAATCACACATGGATGGTGACCAAAACAAACACAACAATGGGTAAAACAAAACAAATACTCTCAAACTTAATCTGAACAAGGCTGAAACTCCATGATAATATACCCCCACCAACCTCGCAAAAAGTACCAATTTCTTTTAATTTAAAGACGCAAAGAAGTAAAATGTTCAGTTTGAATGCTTAGAAAAAATCCAAACACATATGGCTTTTAAAAAATAAAGACCAATTCCAAAAATGTATTATTCGTAGATTAAACTACTGTACTTGGGGATCTTATTGTTTCATCCTACATAGTGGTTATGACACTCAGTAGTCCTCTGCTTCCTCCTTCCAGTTACCATACAGTCTGAGGGTGCTGGACTTGGGGTGAAACCCTCCATGCATGGAGCTTTCTTGTCTTCGTGTCAGTGGCTTCCATCCTGTCACGGCCGAGGCTGACTAAAAAAAACCAAACTGAAATGCATGACGCAGAGAACGTTTAAGTGACAACGTTTATGATTCACAAAAAGTGTAAGCGAACAAAACTAGAAAACTGAGTCGTGTCTTTAACTTGTGCTAAGAACAAACACCAAAACTAAGGGGCGCTTATGCGACCTGAGCTATGTAAACAATCAGTGATTTTTCAACTGTGGAAACTGCAGTTCTGTGGTTTGGGCCAAAGGGAGAGTCAGACTGGATGGCTGGGTCCTGGGAAGGGATCAGAGTCACTGAAACTAGAGTACATTTATTTAGGTATGGTTCCGGAGGAATACTGGCAGCTATTTGTTCTGAATAGTCCTTTGCACTGCCTACTTGCCGCGGGTGGATCAGTAGCATGCAGGGGAGAGTGGTCCAGGTGAGTGGTAAGTAATCCGAAATTCCTGACATTGAGGCAGGGAGGCAGGCAGGTGCGTGGAGTGAGTAAAACTGTGAGACTGTCGGGAGGTCCAGCGTCCGGATGGGGGTTCTATGGCAGAGATTTGCTTCTGGTAATCTGGTGTGTAGCTATGAAAGAGAGATACAAGGTGAGACAAGGTAGTTTGCTAAGACGTGTACAAAACACAGAGCTGGCCTGCAGCAACTGTGGTTAGCTGAGAATCTAGCGAAGAGAGGTTGAGCGCGCTGGCCTTATAAATCCACGGCTTAATTACCCACAGGTGCCAGCAATGAGCAGGAGCATGGTGCTTCCTCCTAGAGGTGGAACTGCCCCCCCCAATGGATGCCTCCTGGCGGCCGACCAGAATCCGCCCCGCGGCTTACCTGAAAATGTCAGAGATCATCACAGGGTCAAGTATCAACGATCGAGGTACCCAAGAACATTCCTCCGGCCTGTAACCCTCCCAGTCCACCAAAAACTGCTGCCCTCTACCCCGCCACCGCACATCCAGGATACGCCGAACGGTGAAGGCTGGGTGTCTGTCGATGAGCAAGGTGGGAGGCGGGGGGTCAGGAGGCGGGCAAAGGAGGCTAGACAGTACCGGTTTCACCTGGGAGACATGAAAAACAGGGTGAATCTGTAAGGCTGGAGGTAAATGGAGCTTGACAGCTGTGGGGCTATCCACTGTATAGGGACCAATGAATTGAGGCGACATTTTTCCAGGAGGACGCTCTGAGAGGGATGTCCTTAGCAGTCAGCCACACCTTCTGTCCTGGTGAGTATGTTGGTGCTGGTGACCGTCGCCAGTTGGCATAGCGACGTTGATGGGCTACTGTACATAATAGTGCCTCCCATTTACGAGTCCAGACCCGACAGCAGCACTGCTGGGGACAGCGAGATCAGCCTCCTGCTCAGGAAACAGTGGTGGTTGATATCCCAATGAGGCTTCAAATGGTGACAACCTGGTAGCGGATGTTGTTAACGTGTTGTGTGCATATTCCACCCATGGTAGATAAGTGGCCAAAGTTGACAGGTTATGCAGTGGAGTGTGGCCTTGAGCTCCCAATTCAAACATCCTGTCTGGCCATTAGTCTGCAGGTGGTACCCAGAGCTCAGGCAAGGCTTGGCCCCTAAAGCGGTGTAAAAAGATCTCCAGACTTGGGACAAGAATTGTGGACCTCTGTCTGAAACTATTTCTACTGGAATGCCATGAAGCCTGAAAACATGTTCAATTAGTAGCTTAGACGTTTCTGCTGCTGTGGGCAGTTTCTCTAAAGCTATAAAGTGTGCTGCCTTAGAAAACCGATCTATGACTGTGAGTATGGTAGTCTTTCCTGCCGAAACCGGGAGTCCTGTTACAAAATCCAGGGCAATGTAGGACAAGGGTGATGAAGCGTGGCCAATGTTCCCTCTAATGTGCCGACACCGGTGTTTTAGCTAGCAAAGCGGCGTGTTTGGTTTTCTTCCTGAATACTGTCGTTGTTTATATTTACTGCAGGAAGAAACGGTAAAAACGGCGTTTTATAAGGAAAACGCTCGAAAGCCTGTGAACAAAAACAAAACCAAAGAAAACCCCACCCTTTCCTATTGGTGGAAAAATGTACCATGTCGACCAATCAAAAAATGATATGGCAACATGGCATTTAGTTGTTTAGGAAGGGGGAAGTTTTAGGAGTGACGGCGGAGATTGAGATGTGAGAGATTTGTGACATTTAGCATAAATCTTGTGTAGTTAGTGTGTAGTTAGTGTGTAGTGTAGTCAATAGTTTTGTTGTGTGTGTCAGAACAATGAGGCAATGAGAAAGTTGTGTTTTCAAAATTGGCGTTCCAAGTTATTTTTCTTCCAATAGACTTAACATACTACACAGGTCATGAACAAGACTTATTTAAATTTTCATTGTAAGTGGGCTAAAGCAGTTAATTAAAAGTAAATAAATAAATGTAAATAAATAAATGTAAATGCTGTAATTTGATTATTTTAATAAACCATGTGACTTGGATGGATTAGATGCTGGCGTGACCACAGTGCACACGTCTACTGTTGCTCACAGTGGTCCAAGGGATGCTCAGGGAGTTTGTGTGTTTGCTCAGACACATGAAAAATTAGAGGGAACATGGGCTGTAGCAGCCCTGCAGGATGTTCATTATGTGATTTATTCCTGGCACATACTGAGCACGCAGCCACATACTCCCTAATGTCCTTATCTAGCATGTCCCATCAAAAATGTCTTTTAATTAGAGTAAACCATCCTATCTCTGCTGGGTGGCACACGAACTTAGAAGCATGCACCCACTCCAGCATCTTGGAG
>NW_005187703.1:36694-37970 GCF_000239375.1 Pundamilia nyererei | reverse complement strand
CGGTGATTGTGTTTGCAGTCTGCTGACCAAGGAGTGGAGAGAGTCACAGGCTGCATCCGCGTTGGCCGAGGGGGGGACATACGCTGTTATCGCGATAACATGCGAGAACTCCCGGGGCAGGTAGTACGGACGCATGCTAACGGCTAACAGCTCAATGTCTCTGCTGCAGAGACATTGAGTTTGATGCTGTCCAGTCATATGGAATAATCAATCAATTAAATCAGATCTCCACTGATGATCAAGTTTGAAGAGCTTTTCTAGCCTGTTTTTACATCTCACCTGGACAGAGAGCTGTCAATAAAATCAGTAAAAGAAAAAGCTACATGATAGACACGTGACAGGAAGAAAACAATGGTGAAATCCACACTAGTGCAGATAGAAAGCTGATTCAGGCCAGCTTTTTGGTCCTTTCCAGTCACATGATGATGATGATGATGAAGATGAAGATGATGATGATGCAGTGTGACATCACACATTAACCAGGAAATCAGGTTAGAGGAAGAATGCTGTGAATAAATTTACCAAAATCAAACCAGCCTGGGTCCAAATGGTCACATTTTTGGGGGCTTAATATATTCAGCCGGATTTCTAGTACTGAGGGCTGTACCATCCAAAGTAGGCTAAATGCTGTCTCTCCTAACAACACCGGGTTTTACAGAGACTGTTTCCCCCCATGGTTTGCTGGACATCATTCACACAGCCATGCACATAGTGCAGCTAAACAAATCATGACCAATTGGGGAGTGGAACACAGAAAACTACAGAAATCCTGCACTGTGTTACTGTTGGGCAAATATATGGATCTGCCTCTAATCTGTAGAAAATTCTGTTAGGTCAAAAAAGTAAGAGGCAAATGATTAGGCCAAATACAAATGCATACATAAATGTTCATATATTTGTCACAGAGGGAATTTTAAAAAAATATGTACAGAAGTGCCTCATTTTCTGCATAAGTGGGACAAAATAACTGAGAATATCTTAACATCTTTCTTGGATTATGCTGCCAACATAAGATGAACTGGATCGATGTGCCACTGGAACTGGACTAAGCCTGAGATAGAAACTCGGACTGTTTCTGAATTATGTAATGCAATAAAGAAAGACATGAATAACTTTCAATATTATAAATATGGGTCTGGTACAAGGTGAGGCATGTGTGTTCCATATGTCACACACAGCTATACACCCATAACATTAGTGTTGAGCATGAAGAGCGGGGTAACTCCATCAAGTTACCTACACTGAGCGCACAGACACTTGGCTGCTACACCTGCTT
>NW_005187703.1:25560-36191 GCF_000239375.1 Pundamilia nyererei | reverse complement strand
ATATAGCAATACTATAAATGCTAATTATAGTCTAGGAGACGGCACACCTCCCAAAATCCATATACTATTCAATTTAAAAATGCAGGCAAATATGAAACCCGCACTAAATCAGTTAATGTGAGATTGCATGATGTCAATGAACAGTCGTCAGCACAGAAACATGGGAGATCTACAACCCCCCAAATCTCAGACAAAACCTGTTTATTCTGACCGCCATAATGTCGATAACAATTAGGTCAGCATTCTTGTTTTATTTAACGTCACGTGCCATATCCCCTGTGCGTAAAACGATAGCCCTTTGATCTGTTTAGGGTGCGTAATAAGACGGCTTCGCCGGATCTGGTTACCTCTTATCTGACCAGCGGTGTGGAGCGGATCCCTGTCGCAGCACTGACAATTTCAAATCCTCTTCGTCGCTCTTTAAATCCACAGACAGGTGTAGCTTCGCTCCTGTGTTACCTCTGCCTCGCTTTGTCTCCCGATGAAGGCGATTTGCAGCACGCAGCCAGCTTTGCACAGCGAGGGGAGCGAACCGGCAGAGGCTCGGCTGCTACGGCGTCATAGAAGAGGAGTCAGTGAAGAGGTCTCACTCCGCCAGCGAAGAATGGCGTCGTTTTCACACCTTCCAGTCACATAAAGCAGCAGTGCTATGCGATGCGACTCACCTCCACATACTATCTAAACATACCTTTGAATTTCCCTTTTGTCAGAATGATTAAAACACATCGCGTAACTTCACAAAAACCTTTGCTTCGGAAACAAGGTTTGGTTGGGTTTCGTTGGTGCACTGTTGCTAGCTTTAAACCAAGGTCACAATTTAGATTTTAAAGCAATTAAAAGCTGGCTCATGGCACAAGCAACCATTCATTTTACTTCAGTCTTTCTGGTCCTATTTATGTCCTTACATTTAATTTCACCTCCTCTGTCTCTTCCTCACTCTTTTCTTTTTATCTGAAAATCTGAAATGACATAAATGTAACAGAGTAATGAACAATACTAAATCAGGCTGTATCTTCACACAGTTTTTATGTTATACTGCTGTGAGTCTGGAGTTTTGGTCATACTGAAGCTACAAAACTTGTCGTTTTTGAGATATTAGTATCAGAACCATTAGCAGGAATAAAAAAAAGGAAAAATCTCAAGTGTAATGAAAATTGATAAGAACTAGGTCACCTCTAATTAATGAATGTGTTGCTCTAGGGTTTTTTTACAGTATGCATGTATTCTTTATGGTGGCACAGTGTGTGAGTCAGGGGTTATAGTGAGGATGAAGTCGCTTAAATGCAGCAAATGACATTTTCTGTTGGAAGTTGAAAAAGCAGAAGGAGTCAGAGCTGAAATCTGCGTCTGTTTAATTTTCTCCTTGAAAGCAGAGATATTTTAATCAATTTATAGCAGTGTGCTGCTCTCTCTCTCTCTGCTGATATGAATTAACTTAGAACTTTTATTATCAGTATGCAGTTGCTTACACAGCGAAATTGGGTAGCAAGACCACAAAGGTACAAAAGTACAGACAACAATATAGAAGGAAGTACAACAACATAAGCACAGTATATAAAGGGTGTATGAGTTACAGAAACATTAATGGAGCTCACCTAGCAGTCGCTGTCTTTCTCATTTTCTCTCATATATACGAAAGTTATCATTCGAATAAGATATTTCTATATTATTTATTTATCCTTATAGTATTTGATTACCTCTGATTCCAGTCTGTGTGAATAGTCTAAATTGGTTTCACAATCCACAGTCAAAAATAATAATGAGAGAGAAAGTTTTCTGTCACACATGTGTGTCTAATAAATGGAAGCAGTCGTATCTGTTACGTTCTCCTGAAAGGGTCCAGGTCTGAAAAAGGAGACAGAGGCAAAATGGTTAAATTAAAGAGTTTTATTACAGTTTCTACTAACAACTCAACTAAAAGAGACGGACAAGCTGCTATCACCATTTAAAGAAACAAAACCAAAACCCAAGCGTTGGTCAATAAACCGAAAAGTACGTCGAAAAGAGATTAGTGACCAAACACACTCCTCTCCACCGAGCAGGAGCAAATAATCACAAGATACAGCTGTGTCCACGTTAGGTGAGTGCTGAGTATTTGCATGGGGGTGGGAATGGATGTTTGTATCTGTGTGTGCCTGTTTGTCTGTGTCTATATGTCAGGTCGGGTATCAGACGCCACCTCTCTGGGGACATCTCAGGCCTTCCAAGGTATGGAGGCCTATCTCCCCCCACCACTTCCCCTGCCAGTGGCAGACGCCCTCAGACATCGGTGCGTTGGTGGTTCTTGGTGTCCGGGGCTGGGTGCTCAGGTATCCACCAGCTCACTGCTGGTGGCTGCTTGTCAGGACCTGGCACTTGTGGCTCGGTCGAGCCTCTTCGGATGTGGGGTGCCCTCGGCCTCTGGCCTGGGGCTTGGTTCACTCTGGCACAGCTGGATGTCGGCGGAGCTCACGGGCACTGCAACCCCCTCTGGCCTCTGCTTCCCCCACACCCTCTAACAGATCATTACATGAAGGAACCTTTTAAATACAAGCGCGTCCATGCTCACAGGTGCACATACGGGTGATCACACCCACAAACTACACCCTTTTTGGCTCGTACCTCAAAGCACACTGTGCGCTGTTGATCTTATGTGCTGCACAATAATGTTTAATATTTAGTATTTACTGTCATATTCCCATACATTATCGCGATGATGTTGTTTATTATAATGCTCTCTTTTTCTGCTTGTTTTCTCTTTTTTCTTTCTCAACAGGTGATCCAGGTGATTGATATTTGTATTTTTTGTCTGTTTGTGTTGTTGGTTTTTGTTTTGTGCCCTTTATCACCGTTCCTCTTCCCCGCTCTTTTTCTTTCCCTACCTCTCTTTCTTTCCCCCAATCAAGTCTGTCCCGTGTGTAGCAAGTGAAAATAAAATAAAATAAACAATAAAAACAAAGGTGAATCAAATGGACCAATATGGCAAAGCTGGTCCATTTGGTAAAGTAAATCCGTTGGGCATCTTTCTTCGCCTTTAGACAACAATTCTGATGCAAAAGAACCAAACGGGACAGGCAAAAAAAAAAAGCATTCATTGTTGATGGTTAGGGTTAGGGGCTGGGGACAGCATTATGTCAATGGGATGTGCCCACGAGGATAGCAAACCTGACGTGTGTGTGAGAGAGAGAGTCTGGTATGTTTATGTGGTAAATTGCAGCACTAAAGGCAAAGCAGACATAATACAAACAGAAAGAGAAGAGAAGAGAACTAAAGCAACCAGAGTGACCAAATAACAAGAAAAAAGAAAATGTAAGAAACATGCTACGCAGATTAGAGTACACATGTCTATTAGTGGGAAAGAAGAGTGAAAAAAATAGAATCAGAATAAAGGCATTTGTGCAGATAGAGGTCACCTGACTCACTGCAGCCATGGCGTGATGTTTTGGTTGCAATGAAGCTTCCTGTTGACCTACAGCTTATCAACCACAATGACAGCTCGGAAATTTCTTTCAATGAACTTCTGTCAGAACGGGAACACGACCTTGCATCGCACCAGGATATCCTTGGGAATCTGAAGTCCGTTCCTCTCGGTTCATGGCCGCAGCTTGTCAACAACTATTTTTGTGTAAAGTGTTCAAATTTGGCCACGATCGGTCTGGGACTCCATGCAGCTGGATGCTTGCTTCCCAGATGGTGAGTGTTAGGTGGGTTTGGGTGATTTCTCTCACTATTGTCATCTTCTTCTGCCTTCTCTCGATGACAGTACCTCTATCTAAATTCTGTACATTAATAAATCATAGTCATTTCTTTCTAATGATCTCCTTTTATTGAATACTTTGTATTAATTCATTTAGTTTAGTCAGTTACTGTTCTTACTGTGTTGGAGCAACTGTGACCACATCGTTTAGTATTCTGATTCTGAAAAAGAAAACTACACGTCGGCTGTTAACAAATGAATGCCGTGTTAATTTAAAAATAGGTCATCCACTCTGAAAGTTCTCAAACACAGTTCAAATCAAACGTTGTCAGTTTGGACTGTTGTCAGACGTGCATGTAGGTGCAAATGACACTATCACCATCACTGGTGATTTAAACCATACTGGTCTTGACTGCTGTGCCAACTTTCCAGCAGTGGACTGCAAAACCGTCCATATACTTTTGAACTTTCAGTTTGGAAACATGCAGGATGCGTACAGAGACACTGACCTTAATGACTTCACATCCTGTGTCATTAAGTTGCTGGAGAGACTGGTTCTTAGTCCGCAGGTGAAACATGCTCTCGACCCTGTTTAGTTTGTTTGCCAGCTTCTTAGAGGGGTTGATGCTGTTATCTATACGTCACTTTCACCTGGTATTGGTGGCACTGTGATAATCATGTTTTTTAATTTTTTCACTGCCTTTAATACCATCCACCCACTTCTGCTAAAAGGCGACTTAAAGCAAAGTCATACGAGCTTTCAGAACTAGAGGATGAATGCTATACTTGTCCTGATTTCTGTTGTGATGTGTTGTGCTTGTACTGCCGGTTCAGGGTGAGGAGGACCAGTGCAAAGGAGACAGTAATTAGATTTAAATGTTGTGATAGAGTCTGAGCCAAGGACATAGGGTCAAACACTCCAGCTGTAAATCAGACTGGTCTTTGATGTGAGGGGCCCAAACACTTACATCACCACTAACTGATAGACTGAAGACTGCTTACAAACCAGTCGTCAGAACATTAACTCGACTCAACAAACAGGAATGGTCATGTGATGAAGTGGAAAGAAAGAGCCTTTTATTAGCTGTGTAGAGATATTAAGGCAATTTGAGCTCAAAGTAAAGGAAGAAAACATAGTATAGTGTCATACTATATATATACTATAGTGTCAACAGTGTCATAAAATATTGGTTCATATACTAAAAGAAGTAGCAAATGTTTATTTGCCTTTCATCTGATAACATATATGAATTTCCATATTATATGGGAAGAAGTAAGCAAAACTTGTCAGCTTTTGGAAGAAATGAACTGGAATGCTGACCATGAGAAAGGCATGTCAGCTTAACTAATGCTGCGGCTGAATGGGAGCAAATTCCTGCAGCAAACATCTGCTCGAATGCCAGAAGAGTAAACACTGTGCTATAAACACTATTTGTCCAAGCCGTGCACAGGCTGTTGAAGAGAGGTCTTAGATGCATCGCGGTAAATCATTGCCATATCAATGTAAACACCAGGAGCAGCACTTGTTGTTGGAGTAGCTGCAGTCAGAAATTGCAATCTGCATGACTCCCACTAGACCAAAATGACACAATCATTGTGCAAAAGAGACAGCTTGACTGTCTTTAAAAATAAACACATTTTCATTCAGTTGGCCTAGCTACAGGAGAGTCTGCATATTATACTGCATCCAAACACACTGAGGCCTGAGCAGCATGCAGCAGAATGAACATGTAGCTGCTTTTGTTGTTTACTTTCTACAGTGTGTATTTTTTAGTTTAGTTTTTTTGAAATACAGCATGAATATTATATTTAACTTGAAGTTTTCTTACAAGGAGTCTGGCTTAGCTCATAAAACCCTAGTATTCTCTGAATGGGTGCTGATTGGTCAGTAAAAGATTTTTGACCGAACACAAATTTACAAAAAGTTCAAGGTTTTTATTTTGACATGTTTATTGGCAAGGACCATCGAGACTAGGGAGGACAGCATGAAGAGGAAACGACTGGCACAGAATCAAACTTAGGCCTGTGCAGTCTTTTTGCCATATTGGTGACTCTGTGACGAGTGAAGATGTAGTGGCACCGCTGTTCTGCTCTGTTGTGGACTAACTTGCAAGAAAATTGGAGTTATAAAAAAATGACCACCCCCACCCCACCCCTGCAGCACCAGGCAAAAAATAGGTATTCAGTAATTAGTAACTAATTACGATTTTCAAGTAACTTCACCAACAATGGTCATAACAACCAACAACTAAATTTGCCCGGGTTATTGCTTTAAAAAAATTCTTATACAAAAAAGAAACATCTGCAAATCCAGGTGGTAACAGTTGCACGTATGTGAGGTCAGATACAAGTATCGATATGGCCCATAGGCATCAAAGGCACCAGGGAGAATTGCAGAGTGCATTCTGTGTCCCTAAACTACACTAGCATGACAAAGAAAAAAGATTAATAAACTTCACAGAGCCTATTAAAGCCATATCATTATGAATCTATGACACTGAAGTTATTAGAAGGAGAAGAAAAAATGTGAACGTTGGTCCACATGGCCATGGCCATATAAGGTGCTCTCCAACTGTACTGTATGTTCAGCTGCTCTTCATGGATCATCGGGTCATCCTGTTTTCTTGTTACTACAGCAAAGAGGTCAGCACATTAAGGAGAACACGTATGCATTTGTGTATTTATCTCCAGGAAAACAGTGTAGTCATTAATCATTTCATCTCATTTTCATAACATCTAAAAATATCAAAGTTCATTTAGCGAGCACTGGTCTGTGGCTGGAGTTCAAGGCACAAACAGTTTTCACTGTTTGATCTGCACTTTATGAAGCTCCCTCTTCTTTATGAAACATAGGTAGCAGTAACAAGGAAATGAATAGCTTAGTCTTCCTTTGCTAAGCACCTTAGCAAACATGAGGAGCTGATGTTTGAAACGCAAACACATTAAATTGCTTACATTAAATTTCCATTAACTTCCCATGTAGATATTGACGGTTAACCATGTTACACACTTTTAATGAAGCAGTGTTTTTACTGTTAATATGTTTTAAAATATTTTTTCAATCAAGGTGCAAACTTTCACATCCGTAGTGGGACGTGCCCACTGCAAACTGATCTGAGGTCCAAACTTTTATTGGCTGTTTTTCATTACTTTTGATTCGACCTTTTCATGTTTCACATTTAAACTGTTTACCTTGCCTTGCTTGATTCCTTCTTTTCAGCACACCTCACAATTTACAGTTCCTTTTTTATTTTGCAGTACTGTATGTAAAACAGTTGATCTGAAATCACACAAAAATCATAAAATCCAAGGAGGAAAAGGTTGTTTTACTGTAAAAACCACAAACATGTTTAACAAATGATTTTCATAACTTGACATGCAAAAACAAATTGTGAATTGAAAAACTTGTTTCCAAACCTTGCAGTCAGCAAAGATATATGCACCTGTTTACCTAAAACTGCAGCCAAAGCCTCAGGTGTTTTTTTGTACAACCATTTAAATCAACTACTAAAACTAAAATGAGTGAACAATCAGGTGTTACAATAAGATGCCACAAGAATGATTTGTGTCACTCCAAAAAATAGTTTCTGTTCACCACAAACAGAGGGGCACATCACAGGGATACGTTCTTCCCTTATCCCATCAGATTATGCTCAGCTGTGTTCCCCAGGTGTTTCCTCTCTGCCCTGGTTCACTGTTGTGTATATCTGTGTCTCCCTCCGCCCAGTGTCACGATCTCTGTGTGTTCCTCCTGTTTGTATTCCTGGATTTCTGCCAGTTAAATCAAGGTCAAGTTTAGATCAAGGTCAAGTAGGTTTACTATTAATGCACATTTCCAACAGCTCAAAGTGCTTTACAAAGTAAAATGCAGCTAAAACAAGTAAAATGCACAACAATGATGCAATAAAATATAAAAGACAATAAACACATGAAGTACTGTCTCACACCCAGCTTTGACCCCCACCAGTTTGCCTATAAGGGAAACAGGTCCACCGAGGGTGCAATTTCCACTGCCCTCCACTCTGCTCTGCTGGAGAATCCTAGGACTTCAGTAAGGATCTGCATTGATTTCAGCTGGGCTTTTGATACCATCATCCCAAACATTCTTATACCCAAGCTGGTAAATTTGCCCCACACACCATCAGTCAAGGTTGGCAACCGGAGATCATCCTCCCTGTCACTCAGCACTGACTCCCCACAGGGGTGTGTGCTGACTCCTCTCCTATACACCGACTACACCAATGACTGCACCCCCTCACATCCCTGTGACATCATCATCAAATGACGATGACACCACTGTGATGGGGCCATCACCAATGATAACGACACAGCCTACAGAGATGAGGTCCAGCTTCTGACAGAATGGTGTAACTACAATCACCTCACCCTAAACACCAGGAAAACCAAGGAAGTGGTCATGGACTTCCACAAAACAAGAACTGATCCCCCTCTCCATAAACGGTGACTATGTGGAGAGGGTGTCCTCCTTTAAATTTCTTGGCACTCACATTTTCAAGGACCTCTCTTGGTCCACAAACACATCAGCCCTAGTAAAGACTGACCTACCAGTGTCAATCAAGAGTGTTCTGGTGCCCACCATCGCTGTGTGGTACGCTGGTTGCACAACAGCCAATAAGAAGAGACTCCAGAAGTCATCAGAACAGAGAAGATGGTCAGCTGTCCACTCTCCTCCGTGGACTCTATTGTCAGCTCCAGATGTCTCTCCAGAGCCAGAGCAATTATAAAAGGCGTCTTCCAGTGTGCTGTCAGAACCATAGATGCAAAGTAAGAGTGTGAGGAGACCTCTCCCTTACAATCATTCTGTTGCTGCTATTTATTACGTTGCTGCCATTCCCTGTGCAATATTTCTGCAGATGTTCAATTTCCGTCCCTATCTTCCTTCCTTCTTTATTATTTATTATATTTTTTACAATGCCCTTGTAGACAGCCCCAAACATCATGTATATAGCCTATATAGTGTTCTTATATTATTTTTCCTTTTTTGTATATTGTTTTCTCTACTTTTGAACTTTTGTGGTCTTGCTACCTGATTTCACTGTGCAAGCAACTGTGCAGTGACAATAAAAATTCTGACTTCTAAAAAAAGTTCTAAGAAGGAATAATAGAGTCAGGCAATAAAAACAACTAAAGAAACAAATTGGATCCTGTAAGGAACAGGAAGCCAGTGTAACGAGACCAACACTGGGGTTACATGCACCTTCCATTTTGTACCAGTCAGCAGATGAGCAGCTGCACTTTGGACCAACTGGACATGGTAAAAAAAAGACTGATTGTTTCCTGGAACCTGTAAGGGAGTGTGGCAGTTTGAGTGCGGTGTGTGCGAGGAGGAAAGTTTCCCGTGAGAAGCAAGCAGATCGACAGTGAGTGTGTGGAGCTGTGTGCAAGAGTAAAAGCTCTGTTCTCCCGACACCAGTGGATCCCTGGACACCCTCTCCCCCAATTGTATACAGTGCACTCGGCGTTGTGTCAGTAAAGAAATGTTTCTTGTGATTCTGCGCTTGAGTCCATCCTGTTCCGCTGTGACAGAATAGTCCAGCCAAAATCATGGACTCAGCTGACTCATCCCCCTCTTTCCTCATCCCTGTCACTTTGGAAGTGTTGTTACAATGCCACGAACAAATGCTCGTTCAGCTCAGAGGAGACGTTGCGGCCCTAACTCAGGCGGCTGCACAGCAAACCCCGCTAGCAGAAGAACCACCTTCCAGCACAACCCCTCAAGCATCACCAGCAGCTACAGTAAGTGCACCATCACCTACTTTCATTCCTGTGCCGTTTCACAAACATCTACCTAGACCAGAGGCTTTCTCAGGGGAGCTGGGGAAATGAGCTGGATCCCTGATGCAGTGCTAGCTTCAGTTCTGGCAATGGAGCATGCATTCTCGAGTGAGGGAGTTATGATTGCTTGTTTTATTCAGTTGCTGAGGGACCATGCTCTGACATGGGCTCAGGCTGTGGTGCGCTCAAATCCTGTAATTTCATATGCTGACTTTTTTTATCTAAGTTCGGAGCTGTGTTTGATAAGGGGTCCAATGCTGAAGCAGCTGGTCACCGCCTACTTAACCTCAAGCAAGGTAAGCACAGCATTTCCAGTTTTTCCATTGAGATTTGGACCTTGGCGGAGGAAACAGAGTGGGGACAAGAAATGTTAAAGAGTGCCTTGTTTAATAATGTTAGTAAAGAACTAAAGGATGAACTAATTATGTGTGAACTGCCTACTTCCCTAGATGCTATTATGACACTTTGGATCCAGGTGGATAATTGGCTGCAGGCGCACCGAAGATGCGAATTTGCTCTCTCCGAGAGCCAATGGTGCCAATGGAGACCTCACCCCGACCTCGGGCAACACGTGAGTACAGTGAAGGTGGGAAGGGGAGCAACCTATGCAGCTCGGGCGTTCACCATTCTCCCCGGTGGAGCACCAACGCAACTCCCTCTGCCGATCACGATCTGCCGGAGGTGTTTAGAAAGGACCAGGCATGTTTGCTTCTTCCTCATCGGCCCTATGATTAAGCCATAGATCACCTCCCGGGAGTGCCGAGTCCCTCAGGCCGCCTGTATAGCCTCCCTCAACCCAGGAGAGAGGCAATGGGAAAATACATTACTGAGAAATTAGCTGCAGGCATCATCCGACCGTCATCTTCCCCAGTGGCAGCAGGGTTCTTCTTTGTGGAGAAAAAAAATAAAACACTCCGACCAAGCATTGATTACCGTGGGCTTAATAAAATCACCGTCAGGAACAAATATGCTCCACCTCTCCTCGCTTCTACGTTTGAGCTGCTCCAGGGGGCGACAATCTTCAGTAAACTCGACCTCCGTAATGCTTACCATTTAGTGAGAATTAGAAGAGGAGATGAGTGGAAGACAGCATTTAACTCCCATTTACAGTGGGGCAAAAAAGTATTTAGTCAGCCACCGATTGTGCAAGTTCCCCCAC
>NW_005187703.1:23164-24426 GCF_000239375.1 Pundamilia nyererei | reverse complement strand
CTCCCACAGTTGATTTTTTCACACCAAGCTGCTTGCCTATTGTAGATTCACTCTTCCCAGTCTGGTGCAGGTCTACAATACTTTTCCTGGTGTCCTTCAAAAGCTCTTTGGATTTCATCATGGCGCTGCCACCCTCTGCAGGTAACACAACTGTACTAACCATTGTCGATCGTCTTTCCAAGGCTGCACGCTTTATTGCCCTCTCAAAGCTTCCGACCGCCTTGGCCACAGCCCGCCTGCTCACCACACATGTGTTCAGACTCCTTGGTATCCCAGAGGATATTTTCTTTGACAAGGGACCTCAGTTCACCTCACGTGTGTGGAAAGAGTTTTGTACCACCCTGGGCGCAAAGGTTTGTCTCTCATCTGGTTGTCACTGCCGGGCCTGGCGTGCGACTCGTGCCGGCCTGCTATGGACAAAAGAGCGAAATAAGGCTGTCCACTTGCTTTGTGTCTATTTGAGTGGAGTCCAGAAAACTCTCTATGGAACAAAAGACTCTATAGAACTTGACTGCAAGCTGAGGTGGCAATTCAGCCATTTGATTCCTGTTACAGCAGCTCATGAGTGAATGAACATGGTGCAATAAAAGTAGAAGTAGACTTTTCCAAACACTTACATTTACTTAAATTTTCTTGAGTAAGTTTAGGGGTTGTCCCATCAGCTTGCAGTCAAGTTCTATACTCTTGCTAATGAGCTACTAATTATATTCAGGTGTGCTGCAGCAGGTACACATGGAAAAGTTTCAGGACACCGACCCTCGAGGACTGGAGTTTGAAACCCCTGCCCTAGATCACGAGTTACCCCACTAGTGGACCTGTCTGTCCTGAAGGGGTCCTCGGAGCTGCCGAATCCCACTACTGCTTTTGCCCCGCCTGATCCTCCAGTGATGAAAGTGGATGTTTCACGCCAGCTCATTGGGCAGCTCGGACACAGCCTTCCCCTGCATCCATTCCAGTTCCCCAGGTCAGGGTGGCTAGGACCAGCCAGTCCCTGTCTCTGCTCCCAGGGTTGCCAGGGTGCAGTTTTCTTCTGTGCTCATATCGTTCTTCGAGTGGAGGTGGCTGGTGTCCGGTGGGTCCCTGCACCAGTTCCCAGGGTAAGAGCAGCTGAGACCCAGTCATCTCCTGCACCAGTACCTGTTCCTTGGGTGGCATCAGCTGGGGTCCTGCACCTTTCCTATGGTGAGGGTATACAGTGGCTTGCAAAAGTATTTTGCCCCCTTGAACTTTCCCACATTTTGTCACATTACAGCCACAAACAT
>NW_005187703.1:20424-21569 GCF_000239375.1 Pundamilia nyererei | reverse complement strand
GGGGACACAGCAAACATGTGGAAGAAGCTGCTCTGGTCAGATGAGACCAACATGGACCCTCTAGCCTGTTCCTGGGCTAGATTTCCGTGTTTCATCACCCGAGGGTTCCCGCCGCCAACCAAGACGACCGAGGTGTACTGTTGCCTCTGGCAGTCAGCCTTGAAGTGCTGCTAGCCCTGCGGCCCACCTCCTGAACTGCTCAATCTCACCCCTGGCCCTGCAGCCAGCCTCCTTAACTGCTTCGTGTGCACTGCTAGCCTCGTGGCTAGTCTCCTGAACGGCTAGATTTTTTTTGGACTTGTATTTCATATTTGCCAACATTAAAGCTGTTTTTTGAGTTTAATTCAGCCTTTGAGTCTTGCATATTGGGTCCTAACCTGCTTGACTCACACAGCAAAGCAAGATACCACCGGGTGACCCAGACATTGGTATTCTTCATACGATGCAACCACTGCAGCTGGGCGCATTCCAGACAGAGGTTAAAGAATGGCCCAGGAGGTAATAACAAAATAAGTCAACGACCCACCAGCTTGCCAGGCACTTCTTCCCCTTCTTGCTGTTCCAGGCTTCCTGCTCTGGCAACCTTTAGCTGATGTCAGCCACAGGCCTTGACACCCTGCTTAAACTCAGGTCAGCTCTGTCGTACCATTCTACTCACCTGGACTGACATCACCTCCCCTTAAAACTCATCTCTCTCCCCCTGCAGTCAGTTTAGTTATATTCACCATCTCCTGGACTTAGCAGCCATTACCACACTAACCCCTTTCTCCTCTCCCCTCAGTGTGATCACTAGACATTAGCTGCCATGCTCCAGTCCCCCACCTCTGGTTCAATTTATGAGCCAATATTTATTTACACAATAGTGATAAAAAAGTAATACACGTTAAAAGTAAAAAAAACACGTTAAAAGGCACAGTGGCATAATGGTTAGCACTGTTTCCTCACAGCAAGGTCCTTAGTTCAATTCCATCATCAGGCCGGGGGCTTTTTGTGTTTCTGGAGTTTGTATGTTCTACCCGTGTTTGCATGGGTGTCTCCTACTTCCTTCCACAGTCCAAAGACATGTAATTGGAAACTCTAAATTGCCAATAGGTTTGAGTGCAGGAGTGAATATGACCGCAAATAGTTGTCTATGTCTATGAGTT
>NW_005187703.1:18562-19345 GCF_000239375.1 Pundamilia nyererei | reverse complement strand
GTACAATTATCTAAGACAACTGGGTCAAGCCATGGCTTTTTAAGTAATGGCTTAATTACTGCCACCTTTAAAGCCTGTAGTATAGACCTGGCTTTCTTTGTTACTGGAACTAAATATCCAGCAGCAGACTAAGAGTGAAAAGATACTGCAGAAAGCCAGAAA
Organism: Pundamilia nyererei; assembly: GCF_000239375.1. Taxonomy (NCBI): domain Eukaryota; kingdom Metazoa; phylum Chordata; class Actinopteri; order Cichliformes; family Cichlidae; genus Pundamilia; species Pundamilia nyererei. The sequence continues at coordinate 19,183 of NW_005187703.1, read as the reverse complement.
GGTGGGCAGGGCAGGACTTCTGGACCCTGTAACAGATGCGATGAGGGCCTGCAGCGTGGCCTTGCTGTAGTATGTCCAGCTGCTGTTAACAACTTACCAATTTTTGTGTGCATGTTTTTGTGTGCATGTGTGCATTTACAATTTATAAGAGCTAGCTTTGTTGTTACATTGTACCCAATGTTTTCTGGTAACATTAAAGTGTTTTTTAGTTTGCTGTTTTAACACAAAGATATGTCCAAATTGCCTCAAATTCTTCCAGATTAACTGTTAAATGTCTAGCTATGTTTAATTGCAGCTGTTAGATCATATTTGGACATATCAATATCTTTGGATAATTTGCATTTCTGTTGTGTGGTTAATGTGTAGACCTGATGCATCTACCCATGTAATTTCTTCCAGCCTACATTTAAAAAGAATTATCTTTTGTATAAACATCCCATGGCCATTACTGATGTATCTTGGAGCTTCTTCTGATGCAGCAGGCACATTTGCCTCAGCTGACATGACTGCTGCTGAGGATCATCCAAATCCTCAGAGTCATCTACTCCCTCCCCAAACTTTACTGAGGCACCACAGGCTTCTACATCCTCCTCTGACATGACTGTGTTTGCAGAGGTCTGT
>NW_005187703.1:16856-18359 GCF_000239375.1 Pundamilia nyererei | reverse complement strand
GATTGGTTGGGGTGAGAGAAGGAAGACAGGATAAAGACATGCTGTGCATACGTAAATAAGCACTTGCCAATGCCTTACTAATACCTTAACAAAGCTTCTTAATAGTGCTTAATTGTGTGATATTATTATAAAGTACTAACCACTGAACAAACATGCTCTGGTGTTATTTAGATGAGTCAGTGGTCAAAGGCTTTGGCACTCTGATCTGAGTGAACCTGGCACATTTCTCATGTGATTTCGCCTCTCTTTCATGGCCAGAAATACTACATGTATTTGGATATGTACACCTTAACATGTGAGTTATAAAAATGTGCAAATAAAATCATTTGTGATAACGACTGTGACCTTCATATCAAGTCTGAGAAAAACATTTTGGATAGCACTAAACTAGTTTAGGATGTTTATTAGTACGCTGAAGTTCCAAGCCTCTGAGCCATTGTATAACTACTATGTGTCAAATATGCAAGCACTTTATAGTTAATTATCTTGCAGCCTATAAACATTTCTGTGTTCAGCTCTATTGGTCCTGTCAACATACTTTTAAATATTTATGATAGCCACCCAGACAACCAGAGAAGGGTGTTCTCGGGTCAGCTGCTGTCACAGATAAATTTAAAAGACAGAGCTCTGCCAAGAGGAGTTGCACAACCAACAAGGACTTGTTAGACATTCCTGTCCTAGCCTAGTCTATTGAATTTTAATAGTGAAATAAAAGGCAGTGATGTCATATGATTAAGGTAACAGGTTTTTGTCATACTCCAAGAGCAGGCAGAACTCAAACGCAGACTCAGAATGCAGTTTGGTAAATCTATTTATAATGATATGACAAAAATATTTACAGAAACAGAAACGGGAAACATCCACAGTCTCTACATACAGTATCCAAGCCGATGATCTGGCAGATTCCACTCCATCTTTAAACTTGATTGCGAAACAGACTTCTCTTTTCAACTCACACACAAATCTTCCTTGAGGAAAACAGGGCAGGCTCTGCGACTGGTTTAACACTAAAGCGTCAATTAAAGAAATGCCCTCAGTATTTGAAGGGAGCTGACTGATCATCAGATAAGAAGCAGGTGAGTTGATTACCACAGGTGTTCATTCTCTTTGCTGTAGAGTAAAATTTCATGTTCCTGTTCCAACACTATGTGGTGTTTTTGTGTAGCTTATCGGCATAGCAATTAATTAATTGAAAACCTATAGATAACTTCTTATTTCATAGTATAATCGTTGTGTGCCTCATCTACTCACTGAGTATTCACTCACTACTTATAGTCACAGTACTCACTCACTGGATCATCGGGCTTCGTTAGCTTAGCTCGTAGCCGACTCGCTAGCAGCATGGCATCTTGCTCATTGTGTCAAATGTTTATTTACTCCTTCGCCTCCTTTAGCAGTAATGATACTTATAATAAATATAGCCTATTTGAAGCTCTTGAAGCTCTGGGGTGGACAAGCCTGATGCTTAGCCTCGTCCACCCCAGCTGTGAAACTCAGAAACCC
>NW_005187703.1:12601-16689 GCF_000239375.1 Pundamilia nyererei | reverse complement strand
AATGTTACACTAATCACATTAAGTAATATGCAGTACTTTTTTATGGGGTAGTAAAATAATGAGTTTGGCTAATCTCACTTAAGTTTTAGCTAATTCAGTATTTGGTTTCTATTATTTGGCAGCTGAATTAGATTGTTGACTTAAATGTGTTTTAAAAAAAGTGGGCAGTGGTCTTCTTATGTTTACTGTCATAAAATATACCAATACAAACATATTTTGCATATTTCTTAAAAAAACAAAACAAAATTATAAACACAGCATTACTGTAGCAAACATGATTGCTCATATCTTACACATTCAATGTGTGCAATTACATATTTAGCAGCTTATGTACAATGTTCATCATTAAACTGAGAACAAAACCTGCAAACAAAACCTTTTTTTATGTAAAATGGTGAAATCTTTAAATACTCAGTTGTTTGTAGGAGGATTTGAACAGTAGGTCGATGAAACCGTTTCATTGCAGCTCAAAGAAATAAGGAAAGAGGGGCTGGAGGTAATCAGATCCGTGCATAGGGGGCTGGGAAAACTGAAGAGGGTCGTTTCTCCTCTTCTAGATTGTGTGAACAGTCCTTCCTACCCAGAGCGCATTCCTCTGCTCTCGCTCCAAGCGCGCATGATGGTAGAGGGAAAGATGAACCCTTTGGCAAAATGGGCGCTGGTCCTTTTAGGGCTTCTCTCCCTTATTCTGAACATCGTCCTCATCGGCATCCACTCCAGCAGGGCACCCAAATGTTCCCGTGAACGCATCCACCCGCTGCGAGGCAGACACGACGACCGCACCCTTGTGTTCGCTGACCTCACCCGGGAGGAGTATATGAAGGTCCAGCAGTATTTACTCAAACAAAAAGACCTGGCTATATCCACCAGCCAGATCACAAAGCCATCTGAAAACTTTCTCTTCTTAATAGAACTGTCGCTCCCAAAGAAAGCAGAGGTGCTGGCTTACCTGGACGAGAAAGGCACCAAACCGGTGAGAGAGGCGACGGCAGTGGTTTTCCACGGCGCAAAAGGCTATATCAAGGAATATGTAGTGGGACCTCTCGACAACCCAGCATACCACAGAGATGTGACTAAAGAGAGGTATCAGGTGGATGTCCCCATTAATGCGCGTCCGGTCACCATTGGGGAGTACGTCTTGGTTTTTCGTTTATTTGAAACCGAGATCTTCTCCAAGTTAGAGAAACTCCTTCGAGAAAGCTTTGGGGTAGACAAGAAAAAGACGCTGAACGCGTTCGAGCAGATGCCTCGCGGAGTTCGGTCCGGGGACAGAAAAACCTGGGTGTCTTTCTTCAGGGATATGAGTGGCATGTACATCCATCCGGTGGGCTTCGAAATTCTGCTTCACCACGAAAGCCTAAACATGTCACAGTGGAGAATAGAGAAATTGTTTTATAACGGCAAATATTTTGACTCTGTAGAAGAACTTCAACGCGCATATGATAATGGGTCAGTTAAGAAAATCGTTTATAAAGAGTCGCCTGACTATGGCTCTCTCAAGCCCAGGAGCAAGCCTCTGCAGATCGGCCCGCAGCAGTTTTACTCAGAGGGGGCGCGATACAGCGTCAGCAACAACCATGTCCTGTACCTGGACTGGAGCTTCGCTTTCGGACTGAGCTCTCTCACCGGCATGAAGGTGTTTGATGTACGTTTCAAGGGTGAAAGGATCGCGTATGAACTGAGCGTACAGGAGGCTATGTCGGTGTACGGTTCAGTGACTCCAGGGATGATTATTACCAAGTTCCTAGATTCAAGTATCGGCATTGGGCGCTTTGCCCACGAGCTCGTCCGTGGAGTAGATTGTCCTTATCAGGCGACCTACGTGGACACATACCGCTACATTGATGCCCCACTCCCGGTCAGGTTTAGAAATTCTATCTGCATCTTTGAGCACAACATGGGTCAGCCCCTGCGCAGGCACTTCGCAGACTTTTTCCACAACAACTTTGGAGGAATGGCAAACAGCGCTTTAGTGTTCAGGACCATCACGGCTATCGGGAACTATGACTACATGTGGGATTTCATCTTCTACCAGAGCGGATCAGTGGAGGTCAAAGTTCACGCAACCGGCTACATCTCCTCTTCCTACCTGCTTCCCGGGAGTAAAACACACGGACACCAGGTGGCTGAAAATGTCCTGGGCAACATTCACACGCACTTCATTCATTTTAAAGTGGACCTGGATGTACTTGGTGAGTGACGTACACATTTAAATGTGATTTATTTATTTTTTGACAAAACCGATGTAAATGTAAAGCTTTGCAAAATTAAGCAGACAAGTCTGTTGTCAAAGGCCAAATTATTTGGATATAAGTCCCCCTTTTCCACTCCACACGGTCCTCTTTACTTTCTCTGCTGGTCAGAGTAAATGTTAGCCCTTTAAATATGATAAATAATAGTACAAGTCCTTTTTAATAAAAGCTATATGTTATATGTTTAGCTGATGTCACATTCCAGATGTGGAGGACGATTCCCCAAAATTACAAAAACAAAACAGCAACTTCGTATTAGAATTTTCTGTATTTTAGAAAAACAAATAAACCAAATCAAATCATGTATAGTGCAGTGTATAGTATTATAGCCTTTCGTTTACAGCCTCCTAATAAATATGTCACACTTGATAAATGTAAATATAAATCCATACAGGCAATAAGCTGTTTGCACAAGTGTGCCAAGCAGGAACACACACACAGACACAAATCCTACTATACATTCCACAGCACTTACACATTGCCCACAGAGTCCACAGTGAAAACAGATCTCCTCTGGTGTTTCTTACTGCAACCAAAGGCAATTTGTTTTTTACTGCTTATGTTCAGCATTGCAGCTGCTTATGGAGCCACGATGCTTTTATGCACAATGTAAGCTTCTAGGCATCCTTACCTAAAGAAATCAGTTCCAGTCCTGTGTAATTCTTTTTAATCTCATCTATGTATTCATCAGCCACTCATCTCGCTGAGTGTAAATAACATAAAGACCACCTTCCACACATTCACTGAAGCATAGAAATGCAGAAAAGAAAACAACATTTTGCCACATTTCCTCTGCAGGTGTGAAGAATGTATTCCAGACCAAAGATATGGAGTACATGAATGTGTCACTGCCATGGATGCCTGATCACTACGCCATGATCCCTAAGCTGGTGGAGAAGCAGCTCAAAACAGAAAAGGTCTTCTTCATTTTTATTCAGTTGCATTTTTCATAACCTGCAGAGAATAGAAACAGCAGCGCACACGGGTCAGGAAATGTAGCAGCAGTGTGATGCAGCGGGCAACAAGGTGCTGGGTTAGAATCTCATTTCCTTTCCATGGTTTCCTCTGGGTTTCCAACGCCATTCTTCTTACATTAAACGGTCATCTTTATTGGCAGTTGGTGGACTGTATTTGATTGGCTAAATATGGTTTTAGACTACAGCACTTAGAATTCAAAGGCATTTTTTCAGAGTGCATGAAATGCTGATGCCTAGCTTCCTCACCAACAGTTCTCAAAGATGCATTGCCAGAAATAGTGGATATTGAGTATGAAAGCATGCTTGTAGACCGCACACTGAGAGAAACCCATGTCACACTTTTATAGTACAAATGAAATACATTTCCACACTCTTAAAACTAGAAGATTTAATGTTTTGTTTTCTCATTTAAAGAGAAAAGAGAGGGAAAGACAACACCAGTAATGAAAGAAAATGTTATGGTGGACGTGTAACCACACTTAAATATCATCCTGCTACAGTTTCCCATCACCTGCACAGACTCTGTGTTATACTGCTATTAACAACACAAGCTCTTGTTCTGCTCGGTGAAGTTGAAGTTGAGCCAACCCCAGTGAGTCTCCACTGGAGAATCACTGGATGAATGATGGGACCACTGGAATAACCTGATTCCAGACTTATGCACAAAATAAACAGGTGAAAAAAAGGTACTTAGTAGTTCTTAGTGTAAAACGGGCAGGGTTGATCCAGAAAGGTGAAAGAACACAAAAGGATACACAGGTGTGATTGGGACTCATTCAGGGTTGGACAGACAGTTACAAAGACAGCAGACACTAATAATAATAATAATAATAATAATGATAATAATAATAATAATAAT
>NW_005187703.1:9459-11050 GCF_000239375.1 Pundamilia nyererei | reverse complement strand
TTAAAGAAATAAAGCTAGTGAAACAGGTCATTTGAGTAATGGAACAGGTGGGCTTGGACAGGTGTGTAGTATTGATTTTATTTTTTTATATATACCCAAGTTAATGTGTCATGACCCAGTGCTTTGGCCTTTGAACTTGAGTTTTTCTGTTTTGCACGTTTGAATCCAAGTCTGCGGTTCTTTGTTTGCTCAATGTTAGCACTACATTCTCGCATCTATTGCATATCATTGCTACTCTGGGGTAAGTATATCTACTGCATGACATCATGTTTTGTAAGGATGCCATGTGTCTGTATCATCTCTCTTCTGTTAGACCCTCTTACCCAAAGAAACATCAGCCAAATCATGTTTAATACCATCTGTTTCATTGGCTGGGCTGTGCTGGGCGCTTGCTGGCTCCTCTATTTTGAGCCATCAGTTTTTCATACTGTTTGTTTTCCCGAGTATTAATCGCCACACGTGGATCACTGGAGTTTCTTATTTTGCTGTTTGGAATTTTCACCAGATAGTTTTTTGTTACTTTGCCTGCAAGTCATATTTTGGGTCCAGATTTGCCACTAAACGTGACATAATGTCACTTTGAACATGCAGCTAATATCGGGGTTTTCTAAGATGGAGTCCACGCATGTTTGCCTGCAGGTATAAGGTCGCTGTTACCAAGCATAAGGATGTAGAGCAGACCAGCAGCAATCTGTACAATCAGAACAACATCTGGACTCCAGCTGTTGACTTCAGCAAGTACATTGAAGACAATGAAAGCATAGAAGACGAGGTATGTCTGATAAACTAAACACCAACACAATATAACAGCACTCAATTAATTTACTTAATCGTGATTTGTCTGCAGGACCTTGTTGCCTGGGTGACTACCGGATTCCTCCACATCCCTCATGCCGAGGATATCCCCAACACCGTAACGGTGGGCAATGGGGGTGGGGTCCTGCTGAGGCCCCACAACTACTTTGATGAGGATCCATCCATCCACTCTGCGGATTCGGTGTACTTTGAGCCAGGCAGCGAGGACAGCTGTGAGCACAACAGGATGGCTTGCCTCACTCGTGACACCTGCAGCCCCAACCTGGAGCCATTCAGCTACCATGGCTTTGATGGAGTCATGAATTTTAATGACTGGAACTGATTTTTATTTAATTTATTTTAATTTTTTTAATTTAATTTAAATTTTTTTGCATTATGTTGTGGAGCTTCTGAGGCCTGACAAACTCACACGTGCTTGGCCTTAAGTAATATTCATGAAGGCCATTAAAGCTGTTTCTAAAGGTAAAGGTGCACCAGGCAGCATTTTATATAATATTCATAATTTTTCTCTAAAGACACATTTAGTCACTTTTCTTTACACATCTACCAGGAGTTAGACCTGACCACCCAGTTTATGTCATGTTTTTCAAATGTATTGAAAAGAGTTTTGCACAACCTTCATTCATTGCAGTTTGCATTTGGTTGCAGCTTGCATCATGCAAAACGGTGATGAAACATAAGAGACTATCCTGTTAGGCTGTAATAGGCCTTTGCATGTACAGTAGATCACGTGTCCTATACAGTAAGACCAGTGTCTATACTCTATATCCAATTA
>NW_005187703.1:6904-8156 GCF_000239375.1 Pundamilia nyererei | reverse complement strand
GTAATAAGTCAAAATGCTCCCAAATATGATTCTCTGGTTTTCTTCCTGATGATGGACTGCAACACAAGCTGTGATGTAAACACTGTAAGCTGCACTGCTATGGCTCCAAGGTGGGACTACTAAACATTTGACTAAAGTTGGATTCAATCTGATGTTTTTCAACAAAAGCATTCAGAGGAATGTTGTTGTTGTTTTTACTAAACTAAAATACTCTTTGTTTTGTTTTATCTGTAACCATTCTTATCAACTCACACTCATACACACGCACAAAGATAAGACCATATCCTATTCCAGTAGGGAGGATATGGAAAGCACATGTGAAAGTCAGAGTAAGTCGGTCTACACTGCAGAATTTATGGGAACTGCTCTAAAGGTTCATGTGCAGGTCAGTGACCGTATGAGCATGAACCCTGGTGAAGCTGAACATATGTTTTTCTGCTCCAGATGCACAAGGAAATGTTTATGTTTAAGTGCTCACTTTTTTGGCTCTCTTGGCTCTAGGACAGGAAAAAAAGGCAGGGGGGAGAAAATAGGAGGAAATATGTTAAAAGGGGGGCTTACTTGAGTAAGGCAGTGACAGGATGTGAAGATCCTGAGGGAGAGCAGAGCAAAACAAAACTATAACTATGTAAGAGTAAAGGCTCTTGACTCTGAGGACCTTCCCATCAAGCAGATAACAGTCAGGTAACCAGTTAACTAAGCACTTTGTCTTTCACACAGTTAAAAGTGTGGGGGGGAAACCCAAAATTCATCCAATGAAAATGTTAAAACTTAAAATGATTTATTCTGTCTTTGACTTTGGCACCGATGCACAAATAATTGAATAGAATTCAATTATATCTTGAAAACTGGGCGGAAACAACTTCCTGTTAAACTAGGTTCAGGGAGGGGCAACTTGTTCCAGGAAACAACACGAGCGCAACAGTTTTAACCCTTAATCTGCATTTATGTCTGACTAACTGGGGTCAGTGTCTTGTCCAGGGATATTAGGTATGGGATCATGGAACCACCAACCTTCTGATTAGTAGATGACATGACATAGAAGATGACTCTTCCTCCTGAGCTACTGCAACACCACAGGGCACATGTTCAGGACCTACAAATATCACATTTGACCTATATTGAGATTATCTTTGTTCATCGAGATCATTCTATTCACGATCACGATCCTTTCCTAAACAGCACCAAGTATTATCCCTAAACTGACACAAAGAGTGCATAAAAGTATACAAACACATCAGATTTGAATGGG
>NW_005187703.1:4190-5640 GCF_000239375.1 Pundamilia nyererei | reverse complement strand
CACACTGAAAGAGCTGTATGAATTACTGGGTGGGAGGATAAACACAATTGGGATCGCGGGTTATACCCTCTGTGGTTTGAAGTGCAGAACGTGCACCAGGCCTCCACGGGGGGAAGGTCCCAGTCCGGTTAAAATAAAGATTCAGTACGTCCTGGACCTTAGAGCAAAGCTGCACATTTTGGGGAGGTTATTGCAAGAGAATTTGCTCGAGGCCCAATAACATCAGCAGCGCCTGTTCAGTAGAGGGGCTACACTCAGGCAATTTTCGTTGGGAGATAGAGTGCTTGTGTTTCTCCATTCTTCTAGTTCCAATTTACTCAACAAGTGGCAAGTGGGGGACTTTGACTATGAAGTGATCAGGTCAGACAGGGTAGGAGTCGCACAAGTATATGATCTCAACCTCCTTAAAGCATGGAAAGAGGCTGAAACCACATCTCTGGTGAGCCTGGTGAAGGAAATAGATGAGTTGGGGCTGGAGGTGTTAAATTCCACCATTCCTGCCTCCCTCCATTGTGTTGACCATGGCACACAGGTCCAGAGAGCGGATGTTGCCACGTTGTAACAGGATTTTGTTCAGACAAAATTGGCCAAAATGAGTTTAGAGGTATAGTGAGAGACTGGGCTGGCTGAAGGGATCTCGGCACATAACAATGCTCGCAGAGACACCCGTCCACAGGACGAGCTCTCCAGGAGAAGCCAGCTTGGAACCACTAGATGATCAGTGTCATGCATCCAGTGGAGCAGCACCCTGATATTGGCTGACCAATAATAGAACAGAAGGTTAGGCAGAGCCAGTCCACCTTGTGGGCGTGGCCTTTGCAGGATGCGTGGGTTCTTCTTGTTCCAAATGAATGACGATATTAGCTTGTCTAGAGAGCTGAAGAAATGTTTGGTCAGATATATAGGGAGGTTTTGGAATAGATAAAGGAGCCTTGGCAGCAGGTTCATTTTAATATATTGATCCTCCCGCAGAGAGAGAGGGATAACAAGTTCCAGCAGTGGATGTCCCTTTTCAGACTCTCCAACATTGGCAGGTAGTTTACTTTATAAGATCTTTGTAACAGTCGGAGATCCAGATTCTGAGGCATTTAAACTTTTTATTGTTTATTTTGAATGGTATTAGATTAGATGGGATATCTTTTGCAGCTCCATTGATTGGGATGAATTCACTTTTCTGAGGATTTATTTTGTAGCCACATTGAACCAAATCTTTGGAGCGTGCTTAGTAGTTTTGAGGCGAGGGTGGGGTCAGTTATGAAAAGCAATAGATCGTCTGCGTAAAGTGAAACTTTGTATTCTTGGCCTCCTCTGATGACTCCTGTGATACTGGTATCTTGTCGTATGGCTGAGGCTAAGGGCTCTATAGCAATGACAAACAATAGTGGAGACAGGGGGCAGCCCTGCCTAGTGCCCCTATGGAGTTTAAAATAAGAAGAGATCGTATTATTAG
>NW_005187703.1:2023-3170 GCF_000239375.1 Pundamilia nyererei | reverse complement strand
AATGATGAAGTGAAAGATATTTATGTCAAATAATAATAAAAAACAAAACAAAATCATATTCATGCAACCCTTTCCGCTTGGGTTACTTGCATAGTAGCATTCCAAGTCAATGAGAGCTTGGGAGGTAAATGTGATTAACAGATGGGACAATTTAACTGAGCAGATCAGGTGGGGAGAAACATTTTAAGTTGCACCCATCAGAATCCCTAACGGTATTAATGGGCTACACCTTTTTCCCTGTGAGGGCCACGTGTCAACAAGATGACCTTTCTGGCCACAGGCAAAACTCTCACCAGCCCAACATCTTCTTCCCTGACCTGACGGGCTGAGACGGGCCCGTCCAGGCTGCACTGGCTCCTCCTCATTTGCCTGCGCGCTCTCATGCTTCTCCACTGCCAGAGAGGAGACTTTGCCCAAAAACACCCAGACTTTCCTGCATGTAGCCGTCTAACCTGAAGCACATATTCATTAATTCATCTAATGTTTTTGGCAAGTCCGTTATTGCCAACTTTCATTCATTTGTTTGGCTACTCTGCCACACACCTTGTTGGTGGAGTGCTAGATAAATGGCTGTCATTCTGGAAGATTTTCCTCTTTCAACAGAAAAGTCACTTTGTTAGAGTGACCATGGCGTTCTTGATCACCTCCCTGAATAAGGACCTTCTTACCCTGATCACTCAGGGTAAGAAGGTCCTTAACCCTCTAAGAAGAGTCCTGGTGGTTCCAACCTTCTTCCATTTACTGATGATGGAGGCCACTCATTAGGACTTTCAGTGATACCAAAATCCTTCTTTACCCTTTCCCAGATCTGTACCATGATCTAATCCTGCCTTATAGCTGTATTGTCAGCTATTAGAACTTATATAGACAAATGTGTGGCTTTCCAAAGCATCCAATCCAACTTTATTTATAAGCACTTTAAAATAACCAGCACAGGATCAAAGTGCTGTGCAGTAAATCAGTTAAGAATAATAGAATAGAACAAAGAAGAAAAACTAAAACACATAATACATGAAATTTAAACAACCCTATTTTTTAAAAGAAAACAACATAGAATCAACTAATAAAAAATACATAAAAACTAAAAAACAGCATCTCACAAGGTGTCAGAGACCAGGGTGAAGAGACGAGTTTTCAGAAGTGATTT
>NW_005187703.1:0-884 GCF_000239375.1 Pundamilia nyererei | reverse complement strand
AGGTCTACTAGGAAGGTTGGTGCTGCTCCTGTCTTGATCCCGAATATCCGTGTGGAAGATACTAACCCTGTGTTACTCTCTGATGCACCCATTGGCATGTGAATGGGTGTGATGAGATTAGCGAGATTGTTTGTTCATTCGAGGCTCAATGTTGAAATCAGGGGGTTGTCTTCTTATGGGAGTGTTGGCAGTTGGATCTCTGACCGCACCTTGGGCAACAACTGAACCCAAAGAGGAGGAAATGTTTGGGAACATTTACATAGCAACACTTTACTGATTATTGTCTAACTTTAAATGTTATTGATAGTTGTAAATCATTTTCTCTGTGAAAACAAATACCAATAAATGCTCACAGTAGTGGTGGAAGGACCACTGCTTAAGATTCCTGTGAAATGCCAAAGGAGCCGTTATCTCCAACTCAGAGGATTTAAAAGAATTTTCTTCCTGCTCCTTCGAAGCAGGGAAACATTATGACCAGGACTGAAACTTTGCTCGTGCTGAATACATAGACAATTTTAGAGAATATAGTTTGTTCTGGACCCCCTGAGGTTATCACTCCAGCATCAACACAGCCGACCCAGCCTCCTCCTGGAGCTCAGTTTCAGTGCAATATGTTGCAAAAGAGCCCATCAATAGGATGTTCCAACTGCCTGCTTTTGAACTTTAAACATGGTGTGGCATTCAAAGAGTTCAGTAGTCTCATCTGACCAGACTATACTCTCCCAGTATTTCACAGACTTGTCTAAAAATTGTTCAGCAAACTTTAAATGCGCTTGTGTGGTGCGCATGCATACAGGCCATGGCAGCTGATTGCATTACTTATTGTTTCCTTTCATTCTTAGTCTCTCTGTAGCTCTCCACAAATGGTCCCTTGCTCTTGGACA
>NW_005187702.1:610283-612039 GCF_000239375.1 Pundamilia nyererei | reverse complement strand
GTGTTATGACCAACCATGTTATAAACATGTTATGACTAACCATGTTATAACCATGCTATAACCAACTGTGTTATAACCATGTTATGACACACCATGTTATAACCATGCTTTAACCAACCATATTATAAACATGTTATAACCAACCATGTTAGAATCTTGTTAAAACCAACCATGTTATAACTGTGTTGTGACCAACCATGTTATAACCAACCGTGTTATGACGAACTGTGTTATGACCAACCATGTTATAACCATGCTAAAACTAACTGAGTTATGACCATGTTATAACCAACCATGTTATAACCATGCTTTAACCAGCCATGTTCTAACCAACCGTGTTATAACCATGTTCTAACCAACCGTGTTATAACCATGTTATAACCATGTTATAACCAACCATGTTATAACCAACCATGTTATGACCAACCGTGTTATAACCAACGTTGTTATAACCATGTTATAACCAACCATCTTATAACCAACCATCTTATAACCATGTTATAACCAACCATGTTATAACCAACCAAGTTATAACCATGCTATAACAAACCATGTTATGACCAACCGTGTTATAACCATGGTATAACCAACTATTTTAAAACAAACGGTATTATAACAACCATTTTATAACCAACCATGTTATTACCAACCATGTTATAACCATGCTATAACCAACCGTGTTGTTACCAACCATGTTATAACCGACTGTGTTATAAACATGTTACTACCAATCGTGTTATACCCAACCGTGTTATAACCATGTTATAACCAACAGTTTTATAACCATGTTATAACCAACCTTTTCATGACCAACCATGTTATTACCAACCATGTTATAACCAATGGTGTTATAACCATGTTATAACCAACCATGTTATAACCATGTTATAACCAACCATGTTATAACCAACCATGTTATAACCAACCGTGTTATAACCAACCGTGTTATAACCAACCGTGTTATAACCATGTTATAATCAACCATGTTATAACCATGTTATAACCAATGGTGTTATAACCACCGATGTTATGACCAACCGTGTTATGACCAACCATGTTATAAACATGTTATGACCAACCATGTTATAACCATGCTATAACCAACTGTGTTATAACCATGTTATAACCAACTATGTTATAACCATGCTTTAACAAACCACGTTATAAACATGTTATAACCAACCATGTTATCACCCTGTTAAAACCAACCATGTTATAACCATGTTATAACCAACTGTGTTATAACCATGTTATAACCAACCATGTTATAACCATGTTATAACCAACGGTGTTATAACCATGTTATAACCAACGGTGTTATAACCAACGGTGTTATAAACAACCATGTTATAACCGACCGTATTATAACAATGTTATAACCAACCGTGGTATAACCATGTTATAACCAACCGTGTTATGACCAACCGTGTTATAACCAACTATGTTATAACCAACCATGTTATAACCAACCGTGTTATATTCAACCATGTTATAACCATGTTATAACCAACCGTTTTATAACCAACCATTTTATAACCAACCATGTTAGAACCATGTTATAGCCAACCGTGTTATAACCAACCATGTTAAAACCAACCATGTTATAACCATGCTATAACCAACCATTCTATAACCAACCATGTTATAACCATGTTATAACCAACCGTGTTTTAACCAACCATGTTATAACTATGTTATAACCAACGGTGTTATAACCATGTTATAACCAACCGTGTTAAAACCAACGGTGTTATAA
>NW_005187702.1:608759-610084 GCF_000239375.1 Pundamilia nyererei | reverse complement strand
ATAACCAACTGTGTTATAACCATGTTATAACCAACCATGTTACGACCAACCATGTTATAACCATGATATAACCTACCATTTTAAAAGCAACGGTATTATAACAACCATGTTATAACTAACCATGTTATAACCATATTATAACCATGGTATAACCAACCATTTTATAACCAAACATGTTATAACCAACCGTGTTATAACTATGTTATAACAAACGGTGTTATAACAATGTTATAACCAACCATGTTACAACCAACCATGTTGTAACCATGCTATAACCAACCGTGTTATTACCAACCATGTTATAAACATGTTATGACCAACCATGTTATTACCATGCTATAACCAACTGTGTTATAACCATGTTATAACTAACCATGTTATAACCATGCTTTAACCAACCATGTTATAAACATGTTATAACCAACCACGTTATAACCATGCTATAACCAACCATGTTATGACCAACCATGTTATAACCATTGTATAACCAACCATTTTAAAACCAACGGTATTATAACAACCATGTTATAACCAACCATGTTATAACCATATTATAACCATGCTATAACCAACCATTTTATAACCAACCATGTTACAACCAACCATGTTGTAACCATGCTATAACCAACCGTGTTATGACCAACCATGTTATAACCGACCGTGTTATAACCAACCGTGTTATAACCAACCGTGTTATAACCAACCATGTTATAACCAACCATGCTATAACCAACCGTGTTATAACCATGTTATAACCAACCGTTTTATAACCAGCTATGTTACAGTCATGTTATAACCAACCGTGTTATAACAAACCATGTTAAAACCAACCATGTTATAACCATGCTATAACCAACCATTATATAACCAACCATGTTATAGCCATGTTATAACCAATGGTGTTATAACCAACCATGTTATGACCATGCTATAACCAACCATTATATAACCAACCATGTTATAGCCATGTTATAACCAACTCTGTTATAACCATGTTATAACCAAGCGTGTTATAACCAACCATGTTATAACCATATGTGTTATAACCGTGTTATAATCAACCATGTTATAACCAAACCATGTTATAACCAACCATTTTATAACCAGCCATGTTATAACCATGCTATAACCAACTGTGTTATAACCAACCATGTTATAACCATGTTATAACCAACCGTGTTATAACCAACCATGTTATAACTATGTTATAACCAACGGTGTTATAACAATGTTATAACCAACGGTGTTATAACCATGTTATAACAAACTGTGTTATAACCAACGGTGTTATAACCAACCATGTTATAACCATGTTATAACCAACC
>NW_005187702.1:605578-607491 GCF_000239375.1 Pundamilia nyererei | reverse complement strand
ATGTTATAACCAACCCTGTTATCACCAACCATGTCATAACCAACCATGTTATAAACATGTTATAAACAACCATTTTATAACCAACCATGTTATAACCACCCATGTTATAACCCTCTTAAAACCAACGCTGTTATAACAACCATGTTATAACCAACCATGTTATAACCAACCATTTTAAAACCAACCTTGTTATAACCAACCATTTTCTAACCAACCATGTCATAACCATGTTCTAACCAACCATTTTATAATCATGTTATAACCAACTGTGTTATAACCATCTTATAACCAATCGTGTTATAACCAACCATGTTAAATCAACCATGTTATAACCATGTTATAACTAACCGTGTTATGTTGGGCTTGATGTACCTTGCACTCTCTGATTGTTTTCAGCATTCTCACGTCTAACAGGCAAAGGAAGCTTTGGAACACACTTGTAATCTTATGCTGTTGGAAGATAAACAATTAGAGAATGGTAAATTTACATGAACCTCACTCTAAATGGGTTTATATAAATATCATTTCTACTATGGCATTGACAAACCTTAGCAGACTCTTTGGGTCCAGCTTGCGCAGTGAAGCCCGAATGATTTGCTACTGCACTGGGCATTCCAATGTCCTCCTCAACCCACACATTGCCGTCTTTCGCTGTGTGGCTCTGCCTAGGCTTCCCAGTACCACAGGGCCTCTTCCGTGGAGGCATGTTGGGATCTTTTTCCGTCTCCTTTTCAGATTCTTCTGAGGAGGTATCAATGGCCTGCTGGACAAATGAAACCTCTCCTCCATCAGAATCTGCTTCATGCATTTCCTGAAGCAAGGCCAAAGCCTGTTGCGCGGAGAGGTTCTTCCTTCGTGGCAGTGATACGGAGGCCATCCTGATGTGCGTTCTCAGAAATGCGAACAAGAAATGATTCTCCCGCCTGGGTCAGTCTGCTTTTATGCACAGCACTGTGCTGTAGTCAAGCAATGCCACTTCCTCACATACACAGTGACAATGGAACAATGGAAGATCTGTGCTGAGAGTCAAGGAAGGTGTGAATGTGTGTCTTTTATATAGGGCTTTGGAGTTGACGTCACGCCGCAATGCATTATGCAGAATCTCCTTATCATATTAAGTGATTCATAATTGTCACTTTATGCTTTCTCCATCTTGAAAGTGATGACATCCTTGCATTACATACTTTAGGTTCATTTTCTGCAAGGCAGGTTTCTGACAGAGAACAGGCAGATTTAGAATATAACATGCAGCGTTCTATAGATGGACACATAAAAAAATGAAAAATTACATGTATGTGCTAACTTTCTAAACACTTTGTTACATTAATGATAAAGTAGATAAAACACATTTACGTCGGCCTTGGCTCATTAGTTCTTGTCTTTAAATGAACTTTGTCTGTGTGTGTTTCAGGTACTGCACTCTCAAAGACTGAATGAACCAGCATTGCAGCCATGGGTCACTGTGAGCATCACAGGAAAGGTTGAAGCCGGAGTCGGGGAGACCTGCACCCACGCTTAAAAGGGGCTAACCCCCTAACCCTAACCCTAACCCACTCTCTTCTGTTTAATGTAGGAGCAACAGTTTTGATCCGTGGCACAAGGACTGTTACAGATGAACCTGCATACTGGGTTTTGCTCGGTAATATGACCAAGATACAGCCAGAGGTTGGCCATAAGATAGGCTTCTCCTCTTCAGCTGCCCAAAAAAAAGGCTCTTGATCAAAACATAAACAGACCATCCGTATTGACAGGTAAAAGGAGCCGTCCTCAAAAAAGGAAAATCCCACCTGCTACTGTGGAGGAGTTGTCACTGCTATTGGATACTTTGCTGGAACACAGTAAAGCTGTGGGTTGTGGGAATGACCCATAATGTTTTATCTAGGGGTCTAGATTTATGCCTGTAGTGCACTGCC
>NW_005187702.1:592880-604818 GCF_000239375.1 Pundamilia nyererei | reverse complement strand
ATACACGAGCTGCCTCATGTTGCTTCCAGGTTGGGAAAGAATGAAAAGATAAACCCTTTTCAAGCTTATTCTCTTGCCGGTCGTGTGATTGAACATTGCAGCCGACCACACAGCAAATACGAACCATGGCTGTTGTGTGTGCCTTCACTCCCTTTTCACTTGCGCTAGACCCCCAAAATGGCGGATCGGGCCAAAATCTTTTCCACGCCCACCCCAGTGACATCACGCTCCAAAGCCCTATTTGCAGATCAGTCAATGTGTAGGATATTTTGTATGGATACGGCAGGCCAAAAAAGTTGTAACACAGAGGTTTGGCCTGACTTGGATCTGAGAAACTCTGAGTGAGCAAATGCAAATGTGCCAGGCCTCAAGGATAATGGGTGGTTTGCACAACAAAAGCTGAAGGAGAAACGAGCTGACGACCTGTGAAAATCTCAGCAGGGGTGATTAACACCTCGGGACTTGCACCAGAAAATAAAAAACCCAGTGTCATGGGCTGGGTCTGTGACCCAGTGTTTGAGTTCTTATATATTCTATATATATATAGAATATATATATTCTACTACTTCAACGGGGTCCACAGTCAAGAAAAAGCGGTGTTTGCATCGCCCTCACACCGCCCAACACTCGGAGGTGAGTGAAACTGTTCTGTCATCCCAAGTTACCTCTGAGTGGAAGGCGTGTGAAGTAAATACAGACTTAGCCAGAGATATGGCTAGTAATGAACTATTAACCAAGCCACAGTCTAGAGATAGTTCTTCTCAGTCAATCACAAATAATTCACTCAACCCTGCAAGGACCTCAGAATCTACAAATAGACTGAAAAAGACTTCCACTGCTTCTCATGTTAATAGTGGGAGGGAGGTGTTTCCTTTTGTGTCTCTTACCATGTCTGCAGTTCCGACCAAGTCTGAGCTGCCTATGGCGAATGTCTTCCTTCCTGAGTCGGCTCTGCCCCTCCACCAGTCACTTAATGAAGGTAATGAAAGCAGAACTCAGTCACTGGTGAAGGTCATGTCTGGAAACCATGTTCTAAATAAAGGTTCAGCTGTACCAGAGCTGACTGGCTCCCAAGCCGCACCCTTCCTCAATGGGCCAACAGGTGTGCTTGTGTCAGAGCCGGACCTCAAGAAATGTGTTTTCCCACCTCTGGGACCCTCTGCAGCCACAGTGAGCAAGGATAATGCAGAGGTGGCGAACCATGAATTAAAGGGTGACATGACTAGTGATCCTGTTTTCCCAGCCACACTTGTGTTTAATGAACTGAAAACTGTGAACGCTGATCATGAACTCATGTTAAGTTGTCAAGATGCAAACATAACTGCAGATCATGGTGACCTGGACTGTGTAATGTCACAACATGAATTCTGTCTTCCTGAAGGTAATAAACAGGGTGATTTTGAACTGTTTTGCTCCAGCACCATTACCTCCAATCAGGAGATGGAGGCTGAGATCAGACACCATTTTCCCCTGTCTCTGTGAACTCATCACTAGATAAGATTTTGGCCTCGAACAATGGTGTTACCACTCACTCACAGTCTGAAGTGTCACCTGCTTCAGTTAAGGGTTCAAGTACCGTTTTACCTTTATCTGTCTCTCCACTCGACATAGTTATCACTCTGAAGCCACAGATCACTGCGGGTGTGGGTTCAAGCAAACGTGTCTGGCCAACATATCACAGTCATGCTACTAACATGCCATTAGTTAGATCCATACCCGAGTATTTAATGTTTGTCCAGGAGCCTCACCCTGATGGTCTAAGTCTTGTTTTTGTGGGTCAGGTGGTAATTCTTGTTTTTCGTTTTTCGTATGACTAACTTATTGTATATTTATTTTATTTTATTCCACTGTATATAGTATTTTATTTATTCTATCCTGTACAGTTGTGTACTGTATTTATTCTTATTGTATCCTAATTTTTGCCTCATAACTTTTGCACTGTCCACTTCCTGCTGTGACAAAACAAATTTCCCACGTGTGGGACTAATAAAGGTTATCTTATCTTATCTTAAACCAGCCCCTCTGAGCCTTACACTGCCATTGATTAGGTCCAACAAGCTTATGTTGACTTCTCCTGTGACTACAGAGACTGGGCCATTTGCCTTTAAGCCAATTAAAACCGATGCAGACTCTGAGAACCTAAGGATTGCTGGCTCAGAACTGGTGGTCATTAACACTGTTAAGATAGTAAGCACTATGGACTGTTTTCCACCTGCTCTCTCTCTCTGTGGGATTATGCCTCAACAGCTTGTTTTTCCTCAGCCTTTACCGCAGTTGGCAGCTCTGCTCCCGGTCAAGCCAGGAGCCTCCATAACTGTTCATCCTGCGTCTGCTGCTGGATGCCTGGGTGTGCCTACCCAGCACCCTGCAGCATCCACACCACTTCACATCATGTTAGCTGGAGGGCCCGAGGAGCCCGTCCAGCCTCTCGCCACGTCAGTTGGAGGGCCCGAGGAGCCCGTCCAGCCTCAAGTCACGTCGGCTGGGGGTTCGGGAGAACCCAGCCAGCACATCCTCATGTCTGCTGACGGTCCGGGGAAGTCTGTTCAGCCGTCACCTGCTGTGTCATCCCCTGCGGCTGCCTCGCCGTCGCTGGGTCCAGCTTCAGCGTCGGCTTCACCGTCGCCTGGTCCAGTTTCAGTTTCAGCTTCAGCGTCAGCTTCGCCTTCGCCTGGTCCAGCTTCAGCTTCGCCTTCGCCTCGTTCAGCTTCGCCTGGTCCTGCCAAGCTGCGTCCACGACTGTACAGTCACTGGCCGTTTTTGGGGCCATTAGCTGGACTTCTTTGCCGTCCGCACGGTCGGCCGCCTGAGCTACCTTCGCATCGCCGCCGTCCGCACGGTCGGCCGCCTGAGCTGCCTTCGCATCGCCGCCATTGCCGTCCGCACGGTCGGCCACCAGACCTGCTCTGTTATGTGCTTTGGTGCCATCACCACGGGGCGACCGTGGCTCAGGGGGTTGGGAAGCGTATCTGTAACCAGAAGGTCACCGGTTCGATCCCCGGGCTCTCTGTCCTGGTCGTTGTGTCCTCGGGCAAGACACTTTACCCTACCGCCTACTGGTGTTGGCCAGAGGGGCCGATGGCGTGATATGGCAGCCTCACTTCTATCAGTCTGCCCCAAGGGAGCTGTGGCTACAACCGTAGCTTGCCTTCACCAGTGTGTGTGAATGCGAGAGTGAATGAATAGTGGCATTGAAAAGCGCTTTGGGTACCTTGAAAAGCGCTATACAAAACCAATCCATTATTTTTATTATTATTATCACCCCCCAGGTCGACTCCCTGAACTAATGAATTGTGGGCTTTTGTGCCGTCACCCTCCGGGTCGACCTCCTGAGGGGTGCTTTTGGACTTTTGCTCACCTGGGCTCGGGGACGACTCCTGAAATGTTTTATGAACTGTTCTTGGGCCTTTTGTTTCAGACTGTTTGAGCTTCAGATTTGTTGTGACTCTTGTTTTCTTGGTCGGTTTCGTGTTTCCATGCCCAGTCTTTTGTATCCCCAGCCATAGCCTTACCATAGTTTGTTCCCAGTTTAGGTTTCTGTTTAGTTACTGCTCTTGTGCTGCCCTCATTCTTGTTTGTTTCTTTCGTGATCATCAGCCACAATAAAAGGCTCGCTTTTTGTTTAAGTTCACTCCCGTATCCTCACTTGTGTTCGCACCTGGGTCCACCACACACATCTCCGCATGGTCTGTCTCCACAAACCGTGACACCCAGTAATTCTAGGGGGTGTTGGGTTTAGGGAAGTTACGCAAATTTGCGCAGGTTTAGTAAACCTAGTTTAAAGCTGCTATACAGAATCTGCACAACAAACTGGGTTGAAATATTTTTGACCCTCTAACAACATTCCAACATAACATTACAATTGATTGGGGAGATTAAAATTAATGATATATTTTTATGTGGTTCAGCCACAACTCTACTAAAACCTCAGCCAGTAATAGGTAGGCCAACTTTTGGACCGTCCAGTTGTCTGTATGACTGCCGCAGTACGTGCGCCACATTTGCACATTTGCATAATGACTGAAAACAGCCCACTGAAGGAACAATGGGCTGGGAGGTCCGTTCCGTAATCTTAATCACACATACACTTATCAGTGTTTCTCAAACTTTTTACAGTGTGTACCACCTGATAAAAATTTCAAGCTCTCCTAAGCATGAAACTCATAAATCTTACAACACAAAATTAGTATTATTAAATTAGTAAAATTAGTATCTGCAGTAAAGATTTTTTCATACATTGTATACATTCAACCACAGGCAAAGTTGCCTCCAGTTTTATATTTTTTATTAATATTTTATAATAATTTATTTGTAATAATTTATTCTGTTTTGGGAGTATTTTTTTTATGTATCTGTATTATATTATGCATACACATTAAAAATCTCTGTCCAAAAAATGCGCTCAGTTTACTTCTTACTCACTATGAGCGTCATTCATTATTCTCCCCCAGTAATTAAGGTTAGGATATGTATTTTTTTTTTAAATTCCAATCCATTCTCCTTTTGCAGCATTTAAATAACCTTTATCAGATTTGATGGTTTTGTTACAGACTTTTCAAAAAAAAAGTGTTTTGCTTTTCTTTCATAAATGTGGGATTAAATTGTGTTAAAATGTACAAAACAGTGATGTCATGTTTTGTGACGAGGACCCAGGCACAGAGCGACTTGATGAATTTAAGAATCTTATGATTTAATAAAGAAATTTGCAGACTTGCACAGAGATGGTAAAATTATGATGACTGATAACGGAGAAGAAGACAACAGACGACAAGGACAGGGAGGAACAGGGGTTTAAATGCATCAAGGAGACAGTCAGAGGGAACTCAGGACAGCTGGAGACATTTAAGGATGCAGGGACTGACAGAGACAGGGAAGAAGTCTCATTGTGATGTGTAAAGTTTATCTTGCCTGGCTGGGCAGCTCTCTGGGTGCTCAGCACCCCCAAAGCTCTGATCCTAGAATCGCCCCTGAGACAGACTAATGTCTTTGGTTTATGTGTGTCTTTTTTGGTGAAGGGACATTACACTCCACACCAGTTGGTGGCGATAATGCACAATTTTGCTGTTTGCCAACTGCCAATAAAAATTACTAAGCAGAAGCATAATAGAAACACTGAGCAGAGAATGATAAGACAAAACAATATCAAAATAAAGAACATTATAAGAAACCAAGCGATAGACTTAATTAATCAATTAGTGACTTAATTGATAAATATTGTAAATTATGTGAGAGAATAATGTGTCTTTTTTGATTTGGTATTTTGCATAAGGGATAGGGGAAATGCTAATGCTCACAAGTGGAATGTAAATACTGTCACTGCTACAGTTTCTACCACATTACGGAAAACACATGATGACCCTGATGATTAAACACAGCTGCTGAAGACATTATGCTTAAGAGACACATATCCAGCTTTTTCCTTTCTTTTGTGATTTATGCACAAGCTTTGGCTGAAAATAAGCTCCCAATACTTCCACCACTAATTATACTTTAGTATGTTGCTCTAGGGAGGCATCTTTTTGTACTGAAACCATATTGTTGTTTCATAGAGGATCAAATGTTTGCTCCTCCAAATACAGCGCCAAAAAATTTCATGACTGCCATCACAGTGAATGTTTTCTGTTGTTTTCTGCTCAATTAGTCTGTGCTTTTTGACTATAGTAGAATTCAAACATATGAACCGAAATGAAGGGCGGACAGCTGCTGTCCTTTTATGAGGGAACAAGCAATGCAAACGAAAATACCAAGGCAACAAGCTCCAGACAAGTCTGTCATTTTCCTTATTTTTGCACATACTAATATGTACAATGGTCGGGGTGTGATCACTTAAACAGTAATTTTTTTATATTATTATAATTTATAATTACTCATCTTATGTATCTTTTTATGTTTTGCTTATGAGTCTTAATCATTTAAATGGCAAAATCACCCAAATGTCCACTATTTCCTCAAAGGCAATTTGGGGGTTACTGCAGGAAGTTGCAGATGTTCTGTGTTTCATGACCAAATGATTTCACACTTTCACATAATATTGAATCAGTGCATCAAACGTAGTTGAGATTAAATGAGTGTGATGTTATTTTTGATTCTATGCATATGATTAACATCATACCGCACCATGTGAATCACTGTACGTTTTTTTCTCATCTCATCCAGCTCCTGACATCATCTTTATTTTGTGTCTGTATGCATATATGTCTTGTTTTTGTCTATTATCCACACATAAAAATGATTATGCAGTGCTGAACTTAATCGATTCATTGAATTAGGCAATGTTAGAAATGTACCCCCTTAAAAGGCTTTAATCTCATGTCTGACCACAAGATGGCAGTACAACCTAAGTCAGTCTTTCTTTTTGTTTCTTCTTTTTTCAGTTGTTTTTATGGATTACTTGGAAGATAGCTATTATTTTACATAAATCATAGACGTCTACAGCATATTTCCGACCCCAGCCAAGCATCAGAACATTTTATAGCAAACACCTTGGGTAAATAGTTAGGATTTCATAAACAAACTTTAATTGTGAAGCTGACTGAACACTCAAAAAGAGCACATAACTACAACACATCTGTGCTACTGACTTTTTACAGGTACTTAGAGTAAATCGGTTTACTTTGTGTCCTGTTATTGCTCGCTCTGTTGCTTTTTTTCGTTTGTTTTTTCTTCTTAGGTGGACACATTTTAACATGCCCTCCTTGTATCTGTGTTTTTAACAAACAAACTCAATACTGACGCAAACAACAACATGAGCCATTGGGAACAATCAATTTATCCAATTTAACCCTAACGCTGACATAAACACACAGACATCACATGCACTCCCTGACTCCTATTCTGACCTCTGTGTATGTGAGAGTGTGACTGAGGCACTGGTCAACAAAAAAGGCCTCAGACCACAGTGAGTTCAGCTGACCCAGTTTACAACAATGTTTTAAGGCATTTAGGAAAGATTATCTTATGCTTATTGCCCTCATGAAATGAGCATTTTAAAGTGAACTTCAGTTCCTCTACTGTTGACACAACATTTTTTAACAAGCAGAACAAGAAAAACTGTATAAGAATGACACATCAATGATATCGATGTAGGGTCTGAGCCTTACAATGTAAAGCTTTCACGGGCTTCTCATTTTCCTTCTTCCTGATGTTTCTGTCACTTGGTATTGCTAAAACTATGACTACGGCACTAAGTCTGTCTTCCTCTCTTTTTCCACCACTACTATATCCTATTATATATAAATGAGTGACTTCATTGCTCTGTGGCTGTTATGAATTTGAACATTAAGAACCAAAGGTTATTTTTCTTATACCAGAGGTTTTTTGGAGGTTTTTTTAAACATATTTATGTCTGGCAGGGTGTAACTCCTCAGGTTGCAGAAATTCTTTTTTCCAAAAACATCTTCTTCCAAGAAGCAGTTTTTGAGAAAAGAGGCACTGTTCACTCTGTAGCTGAGGCCTTCAAAATAGTTCATTCGTGCTCTCTGATAAAAAAAAAGAAAAAAGTACAGTACTCCCTGCATTTCTCATCACAATACATGTAGAGCTCTCCTTACATCCCCTCCTCCTTTCTCAAATTTGATCTTCCTCTTCTCTTGTCTGCACCAAAGCAGTGTTGCACAATCATTACAATTAAATTGCTAAATTCCCTAAGATATAAACTATAGCATTTTAAGTGTGTTCCACTTTTCAATTTTAAACTCTTCTTATCTCCTATTCTTGCGTCTATTGTTTTTATAATAGCACTAAAATTCTTCCTTTTTGTCTCACTGATGCAGTGTTAGCTGTTGCTATCCCTCCTTTGTTCTCATTTCTGAATGAGCATGTTTCCCCCAATGACGACATGCTTTTCCCTCCCACTTAGGCTCTCTGGGGTTTGCTCTCCCTTCCCCCTCTTTCATCCAGCTGCTGTTTTACTGAATGAGCACTGAAATCATCATCATCGTCACAAACCACTGCTGTTGCTATGATATGCAGCTACCAGAAACATCCGGTTGTCTCCAGACAATCGCATGTGCACATACACACAAAACTCCGACATGCATGCGCACAGCATCCCTACATTACAGGATTATAGCATTTAATCTGCACAGCAATAGCCTCCAGATGCTGCTGTAATGCTGAACTGGAGAATGAGTGAACGAGATGGAGGAGAAACGAAAGGAAAAGAAAGCATGAGACAGAAAAAAAGGAGAAATGCCAAGATTCAGTCAGCGATATCATAAAGAAAGACACAGCTATAGTAAGAGATCAAGAGATGCGAACGATGCAAAGGCAGCAAGGAGAGACAAGATTAAGAATGGCTGCTTTTTCATTCATAATTTCCTCTTCATTCAGATTGCCTGTTAGCCCCGTGGACAGCCGTGATCACTCGATTATATAAGCAGCGGAAGAAGGGATGAAGAGGCAGAACTGGTAGAAGGGAGGGGCAACAGGAGGTTAAGTCAGGTAAAGGAGGATGGAGATGGTAGAACAAAAATAATCCGATCCTTTCACTACTGGCACATTTACCCTAATGTGCCAATCAGGAAGCAGTTCATTTATTGTGATGATGTCTACAGTAATTCAGTGGCATACATGCAGCACAGAAACTGTTGTCTATATTGTTTGACTGTAGGAGAAATCTGTGTCCATTGTTATATTATGTTAATCTGAAAAAAAATAAAATTAGTATTTCAAATAAACGTTTCAAAGCTCAGACTGTAAGATTTAGCTACATGGGTGTATCACAGTAAGGTACTTCTTTCAGATAAAAGGAAACATGCACTTAAGACGAGTAAAACTGAGAGGATTGAAGAAAAAAATGGTACAAACTGCTGCAAAAATTAAGAAAGATTCAGTATACATTTTTGTCCAGATGTCTACTTTTAGAAGTTAAGTTTAGTTTGCTGACAAAGGACAACAAAGGGCAGAAGCAGGAAAATATTATGGCAGTATGGAAGCCTGCAGAGCCATTCTTGAAAGTGTTGACAAGTGCTGTGGTAATGAAAATAAATTTGATTTTTCACTGTATGCATAAACTGTGAAAAACCCAAAGCTGTCTGTCTATATTCCATTAATCTAAAAAATGGGTATCCATTTATTGGATTATTATGGATGTACTTTAGTAATATTCCATGAACATTATTGTGGAACAAATCTGTAACTTCAAAGTGTTATTTATTGACTTTATTGGCTTCATAAATATAGTAGCAGGTCATTATTCTCTGAGTCTCTGGTGCTGTGCTGCCATGTTTGTAGCCAGGGTATTCAGGTCTGCAACAATTCTATAGCCAGTAAATCTTAAAGACTGCTCATTTAAATGTTCCACATTTCCAAATTAAAAGAGCAGTCATGATCAGTGTGTTACATATTTTGCTTACTTATACACACAATACAAACATGATCTTACATCAATGATGAATCATTCCTAAAAGCTTAACTATTATTTTGACTGATAAAAGTGATATAGTAGCTCACGGAAAAGTGTTTCAAATGCTGACTCCCATAGCTTTATGGATTATGAACTTGACTAATAGTAAGATAAGCAAGTAATATTATATTAATGAATTTTCTTTTTCATTCAGATATAATTACACATGCGTTTGCACATAATGTGAGAAAACAGTACCGTGTTTGGGAACCTATTATCCCAGTGTTTTGTTTTTTGTTTTTTTTGTTTGTTTGTTTTTTAGCAGAGGTGGTGGAGATACAATTTCTCCCAGTCCCATGCATGTTCACAATGTAATCTAACCTGGTCTTTTGCTATTGTTTAATTTAAAAGATATGTAAAAGAAAATATCCAAAGCAAAATAAATTTGAAAATATCTTCCATGTTTTGACATCATCAGCACATCAGTTTTAAATGGACAAATGGACAAAGACACATCCTAAAAGAGAGGCATGGCACTCACACAATCTTGAACCGAAATCTACGGGTGACACCAGAAGATAGTAAATATCAATTAAAGTCTCATACACTTTGGCATTACAGCTTTTCTGTCCAGAGTTCCAGGTGAAGATTATTTTGAAAGTGTTATATGTCAGCTAAATGAAGGGTTAAACAGTTTTTGCCTGACTTAACTGGTCGATCTATACATGTCTGAGGACCACTGGAATTAAAGTTATATGTAGATTAAAATAATCAAAAAATACCTGCCAATTTTGTACAAGTGGCCAGATGCATTGTCAAAAAGGCTGCAGGGTGGCAAGAATTGCTTATAGAAGGGATTTATTTTGTTTTGTTGGCCTTGAACTGTGGAATTGTCTATGCCCAAAACTTATTCAGAGAACCATTTTTTTTCTTTAGGCTTTTTTAAGTCATTTTGGAGATGCAACACCTTCTGTTTTAGTGATGATTTGTTCGCTGTGAAGTGCTGCTGTGCTTTGTTTCACAGCACATGTTTGAATTAAGATGACTTATTTTTTGGTTGTCCCAAATAGGGGTTTTTTTCTCACCCCTAATAACAAATACACAGCGGCCAGTATCTTATTGCATGTCACCTCCTGTAACCTCACTGGAAAGAGATATGAAACAGAAGAAGAGTTTAAGGGTGGGGGAACGAAAGAGAGAATGAAAGAGAGTGAACCAAGGGATGAATCATACTGTGATGACTAACGTCTTGCATAACCTAGTCTAAGAATCGTTATTGCTTGACAGCAAGCGCCCACAAAAAAAGCTTTTGTAAGCCACCCACTGTGCCCTCCTCAAAATCTACTCCTGTATAAATACTAATAGCATTTATTACCTCATAATACCTGTGTATATGTATCTTATTATAAGAAGGCTATCACTGTTTAAATGTCATTGTGTTCAGTAAGACATTTATCAGATGAATGACTGAAAAACACAGATGAAAAGTATCTTGTGTGGATGCAATAAAGGCTGTAGCCCAAATGGCACTGAGGTTTGGATTCAGTTAGATGGGCAGGACTTGCACTTTCACTGGGCCTTATCAAAGATATTGGTATTTTTGGACTCTGTCATAGTTCATTTACATAGTTCATTTGATACATTTGGAAATGTATCAAATATTGCTTAACTTTCAGGTTGGATACAAGTTTCATTCATGCTTCTCAAATATACACATATATATATATAAAAGAAACAATATGGTCGTGTCCAAATTCATGGGCTGCATCCTCCTGAGGCCGCATTTGTAGGCCGATTACGTCACAGCGACGCGACGAAGGCTGTCCAAATTCGTAGACTCCTCCAAATGCAGCCGACAAATGCGTCCTCCTTTTCCTCGAATTTGAAGGATGGGTCGGGTGTGTCCTTCGTGGCCCACCATATCCCAGAATTCATAGCACCGCTACTAAGTTTTTAATATTACTCTTATTACTCTTTCTGGGTCACAAAATAAACTTTTAACATATTTTCAGGCGAGAATGTAGCTGTATAACCTTCAAATATCTGCTCGGTTTATCAAGATATCGCATATTTGCAAAAGTGCTCCGGCGTTTTCGGAGACGTCTGTTATCCACCAGCTCGATAGCGAGCCAGGAGCTCGAGGGTCACTAGAGCCGCCGAGAACGGCAAACTCCCAGTACATCATTTTCAGATCACCGCGGACTTTCGCTACTTGGGTTAAACGTAATATATAAGTCACTTAGATAACCTAAAAATGTTATTGTTGGGCTTTTTCAGTGTTTTATTTGTTCGTGAGTAAATCGGTTTGGCTGAGATCAAAGTTATTAGATTAGATAAAATAAAACTTTATTAATCCCCCGGGTGGTTTTCACACAGCTGAATAAACGTCAAACAGAAAACTCATTAAACAGAAGTGTGAGATGGTCGAGTGTCCTGTTATATTTTAGATAGCAAGGAGCAGACAGTCATTATTTTTGAACATATAGACATACATAGACATATACAGTGGGGCAAAAAAGTATTTAGTCAGCCACCGATTGTGCAAGTTCCCCCACTTAAAATGATGACAGAGGTCAGTAATTTGCACCAGAG
>NW_005187702.1:559018-585837 GCF_000239375.1 Pundamilia nyererei | reverse complement strand
GTGTGTGCGTGTGTGTATGTGTGTGTGGGTGGGGGTGGGGGGATATATGTGTATTGAGAGTGTGGGGAGTGAGTTGGAGGGTGGGGTGGGCTGCTTTTAACTATGTAAAGCACTTTGTGCTACATTTTCTTTGTATGAAAAGTGCTTTATAAATAAAGATTGATTGATTGATTGATTGAAAATGGGCAGTGGGCAAGTTACTTTGAAAAAGTCCTTTTGCCAGACCCTGCCTTCGTCATAAATGCTGTTCAGAACTTTTATGGCTGTGGTTAGAATTTCCAAGTGGCCAAGTAGCAAAGGATTTTAGTGGTCTCAAAATATCATTTCTGTTTTTTGCAGATAATGTGGTCCTATTGCCCTCATCAGGTGGTAGCCTCTGACTGGACCATTGCATCATCACAACAGGGCAAGTCAAAGTCCAGATCTCAACCCAATTTAAACTCTGTCCAAAAAAAAAAGAGCTGTACATAAATGAATGCATGAAAACGTCAATTGAACTGAAGCAACAATGTAAAGAAGAGGGTGCCAGAATTGCACCACAATGATGTGAGAGACCGATAATGTTATGCAGAAGATAATTACCTGAAGTTATTGCTGTTAAAGGTGATTCGGCAAACTACTGAATCATAGAGGCTACTTTGTTTTTCACACAATCAACTGCGTTTTGGATTAGTTTTTGTTTAATAAACAATGATACTGTGTAATGTTATGGCATATGTTACTGCTGTGTTTAAAGAACAGGGTGTCCTCTCTTTTTGTAAATTGTATCCAGTAGCATACACAGATACAAGTTTATGTAAGGTTGTGTTATGAGTAATTTCTTTGCTGGTTTCCCCTAATTTAAGACGATGGCCTACTTTTGATTGTGACTACACCCCCACCCCCAAACCATCACTACTCACGCCCCAGTCACCTCTCAAACACACACATCCCTTTTACGTCCTCCTGCAGAGGCTTCCGAACTTCCCTCATGGATTTTGTTGTTCCATCCAACTAAAAATAAATACCCGATGGGAGAGGATGAATCAGACCACCCCACAACCACCAGCAAACTCTTCCCCCTCCTTTTCTCTTTTTCCCTTCGTCACTTGTACATTATGATGCATTGTGAATAGTGTCTCCTCCTGTTTCTGTAGTCATCCACTTTCTTCTCTCCTTTTGATTCAGGATTTTTATTCTTCCACCCATACATTCTGCACTGTCCCCTCCCTCCTCATTGTTCCCAACATTACTTTTACTCACTGTTCACTCATATTATTTATTTATTTATTTTTAATATCCCTTTAAAATTTGGACTTCCGTATTGTCAAGATTGCCTAGAATGTAATTCTAAATATTCTTGCCTTTTTGGTCAAAACATGAAACACTCGATAGTAACAACATGAAAATCCTGAACCCTATATAAATTAAGCTGTTAATCATGATAATATGTGCAAAAAATATGAAAAAGTGAAAAAAGCTGTTAAAAAAAGAGCATAAATGCAGAACGCAAAGCAATATTTTTATTTATTCATTTATTCATGCTTAGCTACCAGAGTCTTACTTAATCATGCCAATACATAAATGATGAATCAAATTATAGCACTACATCTTAGTAGCTTTAATGCTGACTACCTGGTAAAACTGGCAAACAGGTGTGGATATACACATGGTGAAATTGCTGGCTGTGAAAGATTCTTGCATCGAGAAGCTGAGCTGTGTGCAGAATGTTCTTTAGCCTTAATGTGCCACTGGAACAGGCAGGAGGATTTCCCGTAAATCTAAAATAAGGATTTGGAATTTCCCTGTTTTGCTACTTAATAAGAGATAAAGGCTACTGTCAAATGCTTCATTAATATGCATGACAGTATGCATGCTTGCTGTGGTAATATATAGGGTATGTTAATGTTGGATTTGCACCCAGAACAAATGTTCTGATGTAGCAATGTTGTGCTTAAATTCTGCTTCTCCAGATTTTATGGCCACAGCTGAGAAACTCCAGAACCATTTCAGTAACAAGAGTTTAGATACGTGTTGTTTTAAAGTTGTATGAACTCTTGAGGATGTAAGGAGAATGCCGTTCTATTAAGTTGTCCAAAACTGGCCTTTTCATGCACCTCTACCAAGGTGGTTGAAGGGCAGAGTTTGTAGGAGGCAAATGAAATGAAAGTGAATTTTCCAGACAACTACTTCCTTTGTATTCACATAGACTCAACTAGACATTGCACTGACTTGGGCAGAGCTAAAAAGATAAAGACCATTTAATGTCATCATGACTGATTTGTATATTTGCATTTTTCATCTCTTTTGGGTAATGGCAAAAAACATTCAGGGCTTCAGTTTAGCAGTTCAGTATTTCATCGCCTGGGAAGTGAATGTGTTGGGCATTATTGTCTGAATTTGGTTTTATTTATTTAATTTTTTTGGTATCTGCTCACATTATTTCAATCTGAATTTATGCTTTCTGTGTATTAAAGTTTGCTTCCCATCAGACTTTCCCATTGCACAGAACAAAAAACAGCCTCTAGATTTTGCTGGACTATTGCTGACCACAGTGATACACACATGTAAGTGGCAGTACTTGCAGCTAAACCACCTCCCAAATTTCATGACCTCTCACTAGAAATCACATGTATCCATGAAGTAACAGGTGGGTGGTGTTTCTGTTTCCAAAAGCTTCACTAAAAGAGGTGCGACACTGACAAGGGAAACTAATAATAACATATCGCAGCTCCAGTGACATCTCACACTTTTCCAGAGCTGTTAAAGAAGAAAGAAAATGAGAATGCAAGTAGAATTAAGCCCTTTCTCATACGCATACACACATGTAAGCTGTAGACTCAAAATGTTGGACTGATGTCTGTCGTATTTTACCCTCCAGAATTTTCACAGGCTTCGTGTTTATACGTAATTCTCCATTTGTATGTTACTGTTTTCCATATGTGCCCA
The DNA here is from genome assembly GCF_000239375.1 of Pundamilia nyererei. Taxonomy (NCBI): domain Eukaryota; kingdom Metazoa; phylum Chordata; class Actinopteri; order Cichliformes; family Cichlidae; genus Pundamilia; species Pundamilia nyererei. The sequence goes on along the minus strand of NW_005187702.1, from coordinate 582,909 downwards.
TAAATTTATAACTCTAACAAAACCAAGACAAGACTATGATGTAGACCGGGAACATGTGGAACTAATCTGAGTCTCTTATCACAAGTAAGTGGGATTCAGCAGTTTTTGATTGCTGAGTCTAGATCTCATCTACTCCTTGTGAGTAATAAATTAGAAAATGCTTTCATTAGATGTGATGGATGACTGAATGTTTTCAGCAACTCTGTTTCCCACCAAACAGCGCTCCTTTTTTACATTTGACATTTTTTTCACACCAGTGTTTAGCAAATCACAATTGTGACAGAGGACAGAATGAAATGCTTCACCTGGCCTGAAAATTTGCATTGTGTCATCAGTGAAAGCTTAGATTTTTATTCATCTGCATTTGGATTTCCTTATATCCTTTTAAACAAATCTTAATGCATTGTTGATGACTAAGGCTACGTGCACACTAATGCATTTTTGTTTGAAAACACGTCGTTTTCGCTGATGGAAAACGCAGCGTTTTGAAAACGCTCTCGAAGACGCATACATTTGGAAACGGTGCTTTTGCGTTGCAGTGTGGACAGCAAAGACGCAGACTTGCTAAAACGATGACACGTCATATGATGCAGTCATGTGACCAATTAAACTAAGATAGCGGAGGGCATTATACAGCAGTTGTTTTGTTTGCTCTCAATTTTGACAGCCCTATTAAAGATTAATATCAGTCTGTACATGCTCCAGATAGCTTTTCTTCAAATTCTTTAATTCTCACTCGCTTTTGTAACTTTGTACTTCTGTGTTACTCGCAGCAACAACTCCACCTCATTGTTAGTCCATTTGAAAAACTCTGTGATTTTCCTCAACATTTTGCCGCGACGTTTCAAAGAGCCGGAAAGGAAATAAGTGGCAGACTTTTTTTTTTCTCCGAACTTTATTTGAAATTATAAAATGAACAGTCAGTCATTCCAGTTCAGTTTGTACAGTAGATATACAGGGCAAATAAGAGTAACAATAAACAGTACAATGAAATAAGAGGGGTAAATAAATAAAGGAAAGAAAGAAAAAAGAGAGGGATGTGACAGACTTCATAACAACTTTGTACTTGAAAGCTGTATCTGTGACAGCTCGTTTGTTAAAAATTTCTGAATGAATTGCAATCAATGATAAACCTTTTTTATTTGAAGTTAATTTAAGAGAGTTTAAGTAATATTCAATTTCAATCAAAAACAAATTAAATGATGGGGTTGAGTTTTGAAATTTACATTTAATAAGATATAAAGATAGAAAGAGTTTTGACTTCGTATGTTGTTTTGCACAGTATATAAAATAAGTGGCAGACTAAATGAGGCAGGTCGAATCTTCTTGCGTTTCACGCATGCGCGGTACTGGAATGTAAGTGTTTTCGGCCGTTTCAATGTGGACGCACAACTCTGTGAAAACGACTGAAAATGCTAGTGTGGACGCTTAGCGTTTTCAGACGATAACGCCGTTTTCAAATCTATCCAGTCTAGTGTGGACGTAGCCTAAGGATAGGCTCAGCCACCCTTTAGAGCACAGGTGTCAAACTCCAGGCCTCAAGGGCCGGTTTCCTGCAGATTAACATGTTGTCGCCTCTTGGCCAGGACTCCCTTGAAAAAGAGGTTTTTAATCTCAATGGGACTTTTCCTGGTTAAATAAAGGTAAAGAAAAAAGAAAGAAAAGATTTTAGATGTGTCCTTGATCCAACACAGCTGATTTAAATGGCTAAATTACATACTCAACATGTCTTGAAGTTCTCCAGAAGCCTGGTAATGAATTAATCATTTGATTCAGGTGTGTTGAACCAGGGTGATATCTAAAACCTGCAGGACACCGGCCCTCGAGGCCTGGAGTTCGGCACCCCTGCTTTAGAGGAAGCTCTTTTCCACCTTTGCATCCACAGGATCGTTCTTTCAGTCACCGTCTGGGTGAGTGTAGGGACCTAAATCAGCCACACTCAACTCTCTTTACTACAACAGTTGATTACAGCATCTGCATCCACTCATAAAGGGAGACTTAGGTCAGTGAGTCATTCCTGACCCAGACTTAACCCTTTTCCAGCAAAAGACCATGATCTCAGACTCTAAGATGCTGATCAAGGTTATTATATTAAACTAAAACTAAACTAAAACCGAAAACTAGATTTGAAAAATCCCTTCAGTTAACAAAAATAACAATTAAAACAGACTTTTGAGAATAATTAGTTTGGTTTAAAAATAAAAACTGTTATTACAACTTGCCTGATCAGCATTTATGAATGTGCTTGAGACTTTGGATGTATACAAGACTCTGAGTCAACTGCTTCAAAAAGTTTTGTGTTTTTGTTGTGACACCTCTGCTGATTTTCCTAAATCTTTTGTCTGACTTATGCACAACAATATACAACATATACATCAACAATTAAACAGATTTTTAAGTGATAAAAACTAAAGTGAAATAAAACCTTTCTATCTATAGAACTTATAAACAGAATTAGTGAAAAAAGACCGCCCTATAGGAGTCCAACTCTCACTACCAATGTGTCTGACATACTACATAAAGTGCCAACTCTTAGTATGGTTGTACTAAGACTGAATGGCTAGTCAGCCAATACTGCCAAAATGCACAATACTGCATGTCTCAAGAGATGAAATAATGATTTTCTCCAAGTGCAGAAAAGGCATGGAGACTGGTTAGGCAAATTCCCATAATGGATTGGATTTATATAGCGCTTTTCAAGGCACCCAAAGCGCTTTACAATGCCACTTCACTCTCACATTCACACACTGGTGGAGGCAAGCTACGGTTGTAGCCACAGCTGCCCTGGGGCAGTCTGACAGACATCCACCCTCTCACAACTTCAAAAAGATAAAGAACTGGTTCAGTGTTCCATAACTTGGAAAGAAAACATATTGCTCCTCCTGGATGTAAGTCTATGCCAGGTAGATTTCCTCCCATCCTCCTCTATGAAAATGTGTCCACCATTCCAGTCTGCCAACCCAGGTACTGTCCCCAACTTCCATGCAATGCTGTGGAAGTGTATCCATCAAGACCGCTACCTTTTTATGGCTGGGGACTTTGCGTATCTGCATGATCCCTAGAGCTATGCTGTTGGAAGCAACTCCAGGCAGTTGGTATTTGGTGCTGAGTGAGGGATCAGATTAAGATTGATAAAACATACCTTCTTCACAAAATTGTCAGTTAACTTCAGTGCATAACTGAAGTTATACCAATGGCAGCGTTAGTGCCACATAGAAGAAGTTGTTTGTTTTTTTTCACACAATAAATTCCAATATGCTCCCCATTTATACCACATTTGTGTTGTTTTCTACTGGCCAATAGGGTTTTGATTTTCACATCCTTGAGAGAACAAAAACATTCACAATGAGGTAATAGTACATGTACATATATGCGTACTGAAGCATATGAAGTATTAATGAGAAACTTAGCACATACATATTGATATGAAAAGTTAAGCACAGTCTGAGGAAACTAAGATGACTTCATGTATATTGTATATGCACATTTTGTTTTCTCATTCTTAAGTCTTACATATACTTTCATGAAGTCACAACAGCACATTTGGAGCCTTTACACAGTTATTCATCCTGAACTCACAGCTTGAGGCAGAAAACAGACAGAAAACATGAATTCTTTATGAGCATTCTGAGAGAAATGTTACTTGATGTTTACTGCTAAACATTTTCAAACTACAAATGAGGTTTACTTTCTTTCAAGGAGTTTTTTAGGTTTTTTTTTTAACCAGTTATATGGTTTTAAACTTTTTGTAGTTCTCAAGTTTTGATTATTATTGAAACCTGAAATTTGATTAATATAATTTTTTTTTATCATTTTTGAGCACATGTAGGTTCAGAAACATTTGCATCTTTATATCTTAAAAGTGTGTCCTTCACCACTGTTTTATTAGTCATTTTGCAGACAAAGTAGCTATCGCAAAAGGCAGAGGGAAGTTGTGCAGTTCTACTCCACAACATGCACAAAAGGGTATGCACTTTGTTTAAGGAGATGATAGTAAGTAAATGCAGTACTCAATCTGCTCTCAGTCTATCAGGAGAAGATAGAGCTCTCATATAGCTAGAGATCACATTCTAATAGACAATCAACATTGACATCAAGCTTAATTTGTGTTTATGTCAATTAAATTGGGTTTTGACAGATGGAAGAACCCTAAGATTGGGTTTCAATGTGGAAACCCAAAAGCACAAAGCATCCTTTCTGACGCTTTGTGTTATGTGTGCTATATGGCAGTACTTAACCATATAGCTTTCAATTTGAGAAGAGCAAGCATAAAGGGAATAATGTTTTTTAAGTGCCAGGTCATTGTAAATGGAACTTTGCACAGACGGAGTTTGTGAATTTTGTGATATTTATTAAGTTGTCATCTTACTAAATATCTGAAGTCAAAATATGTTTCAAGAACACATTCAAAAACATAACAGATAAGTTAAAAAGGACATTTTATTGAAAATAAATTTCTATAATTATGTGTGCTTCTGGAAAATCTGCTTAAATTATTTGACTGAATATGGAAAGAGTAAGTTTGAGAAAGTTTATTTTTCCCAAATTTTACTTAAAAAGCCATATGATGACAGGAGGAAACACCCTAGGTTTGACTCAGGCATCCATCCATCCATCCATTTTCATCCGCTTTGTCCGGGGCCGGGTCGCGGGGGCAGCAGCCTAAGCAAAGAGGCCCAGACCTCCCTCTCCCCAGCCACCTCCTCCAGCTTATCCGGGGGAATACCAAGGCGTTCCCAGGCCAGCCGAGAGATATAATCTCTCCAGCGTGTCCTGGGTCTGCCCCGGGGCCTCCTCCTCCTCCTCCTCAGGCATGTATATACAAAAAGAATGATCACATCACATAGACTTACCTTAGATTAGTCAGACTGCACAGGAGCTAGAAAATGTTTCCTACTGTTAAACCTTCTGTTCATCAAAAGCAGCTGGAGATTTTTCATCATTTGTTTCTGTCTTACACCCACACAAGTACATACGCATGTCAGCAAATTACCTCTGCACCTTGGCTCTCCCCAAAGAACCAGATCATTAAAAATCCACGACCCATTTCCCTCCATTTTTTTAACGAATGGTTGTCAGAACAGAAGGCTGACCTCATAGCCAGAAGGCTAAATTATGTATGCGCGTCTTGAGATGACATCATTCAAGAGTCTACATCACTGGTGATTCCAACTTGACAAGAAACTAAGGGGGTCAAAAAAGGAGTTCTATTGGATATTCTTTTCTGTAGATTACAAGAGAAAAATTGTTAGCTAAAGATTATGTTCACCTTTATGCGCGTTTTAAGTGTACTGCATATATGGTCTGGATCTTGGCAACACATTAAAAAAAAGTATAAAACCCTTTAGTCTATGTTTGATATTCAGCACCTGGATGTGCTGTAACAGTTTCATTTCATCCATTCTCTTCTTCCAATTCAGGGCTGTAGGGGAGCTGGAGCCTATCCCACCTACAATAGGGTGAGAGGCAGGGTCCACCTGAAGCTACGTCCACACAAGCCCGGATAGATTTGAAAATGACATTTTCATGAAAATGCTCTGTGTCCACGCTAGCATTTTCAGTTGTTTTCACAGAGTTGCGTGTACACATTGAAACGGCCAAAAATGCGTACATTCCAGTACTGCGTGAAACCCAAGAAGCTTTGACCTGCCTCATTTCTGTCTGCCGCTGATTTACTTTACGGTTCTTTGAAACATCGCGGCATAATGTCGAGGAAAAGCACCGAGTTGGGTTTTTTTTGCCTGTCCCGTTTGGTTCTTTTGCCATCAGAATTATTGTCTAAAGGCCAAGAAAGATGCCAAGCAGATTTACTTTACCAAATGGACCATCCTGGCCTTGCCGTATAGCACCGAGTTTTTTAAAGGGACTAACGATGAGGTGGAGTTGTTGCTGCGAGTAACACAAAAGTACAAAGTTGCAAAAGCGAGTGAGAGTTAAAGAATTTGAAGAAAAGCTATCTGAAGCATGTACAAACTGATATTAATCTTTAATAGGGCTGTCAAAATTGAGAGCAAACAAAACAACTGCTGTATAATGCCCTCTGCTATCTTAGTTTAATTGGTCACATGACTGCATCACATGTGTCATCATTTTAGAAAGTCTGCATTTTTGCTGTCCACACTGCAACGCGAAAGCACCTTTTCCAAATATATGCGTTTTTGAGAGCGTTTTGAAAAAGCTCCATTTTCCTTTAGCGAAAACGCATTAGTGTGGATGTAGCCTGAATAGGTCACCAATATGACGGAAGGCTAACACAGATAAACAGAGAACTATTCACACTCACGTTCACACCTAAGAACAATTTAGAATTTCCCATTAACCTAACCCCACTGTGCCATGGGTTCCCAAGTTTCACCCATTCTGGCCAACTTAAACATGGAAGAAGTGGAAAACAGGGCTTTGTTATCCTACCCTGGAACACCACCAAGTCATTGGTTCAGGTATGTGGATGACACCTGGGTAAAAATCAAATCTCAGGATGTACCACAATTCATGGATCACATTAAGTGGACCAACACATCAAATTCACCAGGGAGGACATGAAAAATGGCAGGTTAGCCTTCTTAGACTGTGAGATTTAAAAGCTGTTGTGTACTGTAAACCTATGTATAAGGATCAGTATTTAATGTATGACTCTCATCAGTGGTTGTTGATCAATGGCCATGACAGTTTGCATATTAATGATCAAAGAAACTGACCTCCTAGCCCATTGTTCTTCAGTAGTGCTAGTTTCAGTCATTATGTTGGGGTTGGGGAAACCTACAGTCAGCTGAGACTGAAGAAGTAACTTGGATGAGTGACAAAACGTTTCTCCCACTGAAAACGCTCTGTCCAGATGAACAGAATCAACGTTTTGGGATCTACTTACCTGGATGACTGAGCACGCATCAAGACACTAACCCCACTAACGGCATATTTTTGGACTGTAAGAGGAAGCCAGAGTACCTGGAGAGAAACCACACAAGCACAGGAAAAACATACAAACAAAAAGGCCCCAACCACATAGTGGAGTCAAACTCAAGACCTTTGCACCACTGCACTACAGTAGCAATCCCAATATACGTTATTGTCGTCTGGCATTTTTCTTCTAGTCTCACACCGTTTGTCGTAGACAGACTGTTCATACCTCAAAATGACCGGCTTGATTGTGTGTTGTGTTTTCACACCATTTCTGAAATATTGCACTCACCTCTCTCTTATTGTAGTGGGCACTCACTCTTCCACTCCTTCATACATGTTGAAGATTGTGAGTTCAAGAACAGCATGGGGCATTTCTCATAATGACATTTTTACTATATTTTGCATTATGCATTAACACACTTTTCAGATTTTCTTTCTCTGTATAATCTCAAAAAAAACAGAAACACCAAATGTTGTAAAAAAAATTCTTGATTACTCCATACTGCAGAATAGCAACAACCCCAACCCAATTTCTTTAGAAATTGTATTGTCTAGTTGTAGAGTTATAATGTCATAATACTAAAACAATAGTAACTCAAGCGTGTACACTTGTGGTGATGACCAGTGTAGCTTTTACCCTTTGACTCATCCTCATTGAGCAATGTTAGAACCTGGAGGTCACAGTACGTGTTTTCACAACATAACTTTATAATGAGGGTGATTACAGGCGCATTAAAAAGGAAATGATTCACCTGACATGTTTATAGCTGTGTATGTAGTGAATCAGCCTTTCCATCTTTAAATTATTGTTTTTTTTCATCATGCGTATTCCAGATCCAGCATGATTCATTGTTCTAAAGCTTTCCTGAGATCACTGCCAAATCTGCATTTACATACCCTATAATTAGATGAGTACAGGAGACTGCTGGGTACAGTGGGTGGACTCTGTTATGATTTCTCACCCATATCAGCCTGTGGGGATGATTGTTGTAAGCAGCAACATTTCAACCTCTGTAAGATGCTTTTGGTTTCTGGTTTTATTGTCATCCAGACATTAAATCCTATATTTTACAAAAAGAAAATGATAGAGAAGGTGCACAGGCAGCAAAGAGTTGAGGTCTGACCATTTGTGCATGTGTCTTACAACACTTGTCCATAACTCTTATTGCTCACCCAGTGACATTATTATTATTTTTCATAGAAATGTGGCATCTGGTATGATCAGTCAAGACAGATTTTGTTTGTGCTGCAAGAGAATATGAGCAGGATATATTTTATGGATGGCTTGGAATCTCTTCCCTTCAGTCACACAGAGAAGCTCAGATTATGATTCAAGAATAGAACCACCATCAGTAGTCTTGAACTTCTGTGGAGGAATTTTGAACTGAACTATCCTTTCTTTGTAACATTTCTGTTCATTGACATTATTGGGCCTCCATTTATGAAAGCTCTCTTGCGGTCCCGTCACAGAATTTCAGTGAACTTAAGTTCTAGACTTAGACTGGGCCTTTACAGCACTTTGATTCTTACCTTTTTTAGCAAATATGTTGTAGATTGCCCTGTCTGCTTGGGATCCTTGTCAAGTTGCATGACCCAAGTTCAGCTAAGCTTTGGCTATCAGACAGCGTCAAATGTGATGTCATCTGTTTGACAGCCAAAGCTTAGCTGAAATTGGGTATAAGAGGGGAATTTATGGTTGACACAGTGATACCAAGGTGCTCAGGTTCTGTGGCAGCAAAACAAGCCCAAACCATCACACTTGCACCACTGTGTTGGCAGTTGGAATAAAGTGGGTTTTTTTTTCTGATATGCTGATTAATTGTCCCGGTTATAGGCATTAGGGCCAAATATCTAAACTTTGGTGTTGTCTGTCGAAGGGGACATTGCTCCAGAAGTCTTGTCGTGCGTTCAGATACAACTTTGCAACCTTGAGCTGTGCTGCTCTCCTTTTTTTGAGTGAACAGACTTTCTCTTGGAAACCCTTCTGAACAAGCTATACTTGTTCAGTTTTTCTTTTGTCTTTTTCTAATCCGTTTCTAGTAAGATGCTGCTGCTGCTATTATCATGCTTAACAACACTAAACCACGAGCATTGTTGCTATCACTATTGCACGTTTCACTTTGCTATTCTTGTTCTCTTTTTTCAATGTGTCGTTTAATGTGTGGACATGCTGCAAATCAATCAAGTTAAAGTTACCAAGTTACCAGATTATGCCACTGTGTTAACACAGATCTGAATGCTGTAGAATACCAAAGTTTTGAATTTTATCCTTTTATAAAAGTATGTAACGCATGCTGATAATCAGTTGGTCAAGTGTACTTGATCCAGAGAGCCAAATAGTGGCAGTGAACATAAGCATTGATAGGAGTTTCCAGCTGCAGTCTCCCAACACACACAAAACATATATATAAACACATATTTGTTTTTATTAATCCTTTTTTATTTCTAAAGCTTGTCTGATTCAGTGTATTATACAACTTCCTATAAGCTCATGATATTATACAGTTGAAGTTTTTTTTAGAGATTTTCAGAGATAAACATTTTTGGACTAGAAATATTTCAACAAAAAGCTTTGTTGAAAAATGGGATAAAGTGCATTACTTCTCCTCGGTTTTCCTACAAAATGAGACCACACACCAGCAAAATACTTTCGGACTGCAGCAGCATGGTGTCAAGAGCTGAGAGGCCAATACTGATTGTTTCCAAATCCTCAAGCTGAAGCCAGGTAATGCAGTGTTTAGACAGAAATACTATAGTTTAATATCTTTTTGTCTATAAACCATTAGGAATCACTCTCACTCTCCAGATAATTTCCTCTTTTTCCAGTAATTGCTGCTGATGTCATTAAAAACTTTTAAGGAAAACCAGCAAAGCATGGAAGATTTCAGATACATGGAAACATGCGCCGTATTAGAAACGATTTTACAAAGAGAGCTTTTTTTTTCTCTTTGTGAACCCCTCTCGTGAAAGGCCAATGCATTACGTAGCTGAACTGTAGAAAACACATAATTTCCCTGGTTTGTTGCACAGCATTGACGACATGCCTGCTTCCACTGCATCAATATTTCAGCCTTCGCTTCCGCTCATCAGTGATGGCATGTTGAGTCAGATGTTTGAATTTAAGAGTCTTAGATCATTTCGCATGGGCTGAGAGAAAGGTTAAAAAAGGGAAGGGAAGGCATAACAGACATGCTATTATTTCTATCCTTACTCTCAGCTTAATACCATAAAAATATGACTGCAAAATCTTAGTACATACAATAAACAGATGAAAGATTCTGTGGCCTTTGTGTGTAGGAGCTCTAAAACTGGGCCTTTCTATGAGTTATGACATTCTTATTAAAGGATGCCAGGAAGCCTGAGTTTAACATTACAGCCCTGAATAACAGTCTTCCACTGCTAAGTAGGGATTAATCTCCTGAGTGTTAAAGAGATGAATGACAGTGTCCAAATAGATGATATAGGCACTTTTCTCCTCTTGTGTGAAGTATTCAAGTTCAGGGTGAAGCTCTGATCAGTTGATGGCATATTTGAATAATTTATGCTTTGATAAAATATGTAATTGTACTTCTAAATTATTAATTTGAGGGGACAGAGTAATGATTTTTCATGAGATCATCATTATCACGCGTTATCATTCGGTTTCTGTGTGGTCGTCAATCTCAAAAAGGTTCAGAGGCCCAAGGACCTCTAATCTGCTGCTTATGAGTTGTGTGTGAGTTATGTGGGCACCGCTCCCTAGTCAGTGATGACCTTTTGAACTTCCTATTAGGATTAGGTCAAACTGCTCAGTGTTTACCAGGATACACAAGAATTCTTGCAACATAAAAGGTCTGCAGGGAATTCCACAAACAGTCCATTTCAAATGAGAGCTGTTGTGCCTTAAAAGGCCAAGCATGTGACCCCTAGCTCATAGGTTAGACAAATAAAGCTTAATGGCAGACGATAGGAGCAAGAATGTCAGCTTTGAAACCACTTTGTTCAGGACAGTTCAAACGACTGCTTTTTAAGCCTTTGTTTTCCTCTTATGGTCTAGTTGTTTGTTCTTTTCTCTGGTCATCAGCTTCTGACCAAATTCTGTTTTGAATTAAGTTGGGGTTTTTTTTTTCTAAAAATGTGATTCAATAAAATTTTATATTCAATTTGTTAATTCATAAAAAACATTAAACTGGCAAATACCAGCTTTGAATTAGCTTCAGCTAAAGTACACTGTATTTGAATAATAATAATGAATAGTTTTTAAAATATACACAATTATGCAAATATAGCAAGTTCTCTGTTGAATAATTTTTTATTTTCATTTTTTAACTGAGACTAGAGAAATATAGGCCACACATGCACAATAAAACATGCTTCACTTTAGTAATAACTCATTGCTGAATAGAAGTGTTTGTTGAGCTGTCATGTGAAATGCTGTGGTTAAACTTGGCTTCGTTTCTGTATCTCATGACCTCCTTTGAGGGCAGGCAGTCTAAGCTGACAGAGGCTGAGAACGAGGGAAACCCTGCAACACAAACTGCACATGCTTCTGACTGAGGACCAACTAACACGTTATGTTAGTGCTGTCTGAAGACAAGCCTAGAAATTTCCAAAGCAAGAACCCAGATTTACATGGTCATTATTGTTAGGATGTGATAGTGGACTATTGACTAACCACCAGGGTGAGAGGCAGAGTAGGGTAAAGTGTTGACCATCAGCCACTGAGCCCTGTTCACATGATGATCCTGGAACAGATATGTTCAAGATACATCCAGCTTACAAACATACAATTGAATATGGTTAAATCAAGCTCAAATTAAATATACTATTTTTTCAGAAATGACTCTCAAAATGTACATTTATATGTGCACAAAATAAGTATTACCATGACAATTTGTGTTTTCAGCAAGTTACAAGCTAGAACTAAGTTTATCCAGAACAAATGTACAGCCTTAGATTAATACAGTTAGTTTTTTCCAGAAGTTTCAAACGCTCCTTGTAATTGAAATGTGATATGTAAACATGGAAGGAAAAATTAAGACTTCACCAAACTTTGCACCACGTTTTTTGGCCCATCAGCAAGAGTGACAAGACAGGGACTTATATCCAGATTTTAGCGTTAAGTTAAAATGCTATAATAGTGTAGGAAAATGGGTTTTAAGGCTGTAGTTTTAGAGTTCAACATAGAGTTGTTTGTTTTCTGTAAGCAATAAACAGTTAAACAGCAACTATTACATTAAAGAAAGATATGTGAACTTTTATTCAGTTTTCCTCTGCTTCCTGAGCACTGATGACAGCAGAGTTCATTTCACACAGTCTATTGTTGCTGCCATTGGTGTCAAGCCCTGGCGGGTTACGCAACCCACATACATCCAACTGTTTGACTGGCAGAACGGATGTGGCGGCTCCTCTTAGCCAGGTCTTGGCATTCTCCTGTTACTGAGTGTGCAGGCAGACAGGTCCTTGTGTGTATCCCTTACACTTGTTTAGGCAGGCAGGAAGTTCCTGTTGACATGAATGAACTGGCCTTTCAATAATTCAGGAGGAGCTTAGGGGAGAATGGCTGTCTCTCTCTGACGGCCATTAGCTCAGCAACTGTCTTGCTTAGGCTGGCCTGGAGAGTCTGTGTGCATGTCTCATTAAGAGAAAGAAAGAGGATGAGGAAACAGTCTTTGTTTTATGTTAAGTGGTTGCATTACAGTGTGTGTGTGTGTGTGTGTGTGTGTGTGTGTGTGTGTGTGTGTGTGTGTGTGTGTGCAAGCACTGATAATGGTGTGGATGTGTCTCTTCTTAACATCCCTATGTGAACCATAGAATAAAGTAACAGTAAACAACAGTTAAAAATATGCATATACATAATTTTATCTTTGCCAGTCCCACCTTATGTCTCCTTGAAATGGAAACATGCAAGTACTCTGACCTAGACTTCCATGGAGCAATCCAAAAATAGCACGATCTGGAGGAGCACAAGAACACAACACTTAAGAACTGAAATCGAGTAAGGGTTTTATATTTTATGGCAGCCCGTTCTCACTCCCGAGGCGTAACATGTCGACGTTTTGTCACGTCCCGCGGCATTCCTGAGGAACGCGAAAGGAGACCTTCGGCGTTCTTATGGTACGCGTCGGGTTATGGCTGGAATCCAGTGCAATGACGCTCCCGCGGTAATAGACGTTCCAGCCCTGTATTCCAGCCCTAAACCTAACCTTATCCCTAGCCCTAACCATAACCTTATTCCTAAACTTAACCAGGACTATGATGTTAAATATCGTGTTTCTAAGCGATTTGAAGAAAAAGAGCGATCATGTGTAGATGGAGTCCAGACGGTTCTCATATTTCCTCTTTTTTCCGAGGTCGTCATTTAGGAACATGGTGGGTAGCCGAAAACGTAATACGTTGACGATTTGTCACCTAGCGTAAAATGTTAGGCTTTGGGAGTGAGAACAACGTGTTGTTTATGGATATGGCTCACATGACTGGACCTACATGTTTCTAATGACCCTAGGTTTGTCCACTTGCTTGTTCCTTATGACATTCGACTTAATAATAATAATAATAATAATAATAATAATAATAATAAACTTTATTTATAAAGCACACTAAAAAACCAAGGGTATACCAAGGTTCTTGACAAAGAAAGAAAAAAGAAAAAAAGAAAAAGGAGATGGGAGGGGAAAGACAAAGGACCTGGCACGTATCAATTATAAAACCATTACAATCATAATACATAAAAGTAGTTAACAAAGCATAATGGATAAAAATGTATCTACGCACACCAAATATTAGCTAGGTGGAAAAGCAAGATTAAATAAATAAGACTTCAGCCATGATTTAAACAATGGCATAGAGTCGGATGCCCGGATAGCAACAGGAAGATTGTTCCATAAGACTGGGGCAGCTACAGGAAACGCACGGTCGCCGTGGACTTCAGCCGAGAACGAGGTTGCTCCAGAAGAAGTTGGGTAGCAGATCTAAGTGCTCTGACAAGAGTGTGTAACCTAAAAAGCTCATTGAGGTAGCGCGGCGCCAAATTATTGATAATTTTGTACGTGAAAAGTAGTATTTTAAATTGAATACGGTATTTAACTGGCAGCCAGTGCAAGCCAGCAAGAACAGGAGTGATGGAGGAAAATTTCCTGCTACCTGTCAAAAGGCGCGCAACCGCATTCTGAACAGTCTGCAATCTAAGGAGAAGGGAGGAGGAAAGGCCAATGTAAAGAGAGTTGCAGTAGTCTAACCTGGAAGTCACGAATGCATGAATAAGTTTTTCCCGGTCAATATGTGAACTATAGCACTTAACCTTCGAAATGAGGCGCAGCTGATTAAAACTAGACCTCACTACGGCAGAGACTTGCTTGTCAAATTTAAATGAGCTATCCAGTAATATGCCCTGGCATAATCAGAAGAGGAGCTAGCAAAAGGCATCAGAGCAGCACACAATTGGTCGCAAAGGATTTTACTATTGAACACCACAATCTCCATTTTCTTTTCGTTCAGGACAAGAGAATTACTCTTGAACCAATCTTTAACCTCACACATGCATTCACGAAAATAGTGAAAAGACATAGCAAGATCATCAGAAATCTCAAAATAAATCTGTATATCATCAGCATAGCAATGAAAGGCAATATTATACTTCTCAAAAATACTTCTCATAAAACCATCATTACATTTTTGTGTTGTCAGCACTAAGCACTCTAGTTAGTTAGTAAGTTACTTAGGAAGGAAAGTAGATAGATTTTCTGGTATTCTTGGGCAACATTTTGCTCTGAAGCTCAAGCCAGCTCTATGTTGTTCATGTTGCATTTTAACTCTGGACTTTTTACAACTTACTTATTTCAAAAATGTTAATTGTAGCACCTTCAATGTGTCAAGAGGCAAAAATGTAGGCTCCTCTATGAGTTGTGTAAGTTAAAGCACATATGAGAATACCCATTCATTTTCCAGGTTGGGTGGATGTTATCATGGTTCTCACAATAATTTGTGAGAACTACAGTGTACTGAATTATTAAAACTGGCACTTTAAACTTAAGCCTTTTCTTCATAAATCACAATCTGCTGTCACATTTTGTCGACCAAATTATACATCAAACACACCATCATCGCAACAGTGCTATTGTAAATGCTTCTTGTTATCTCAGTAGACTAAACAAGCCAGACTACAAAAACCTGTTTGACCATAAACCCCCAGTGCACAGACTCTCCCCTCCCCTCAGTACAGCATTCACACTACACTGGGCTCCACTCTTCAGCAACTCTTTTGAAGTCATCCCCTGCAGCTCTCCACCATTAGACACCCTTCCATCTGCCACAGCTACTTCATTATCAACCTACTGCTGCTGCCATAATCGGAAAGAGAACAGCATGCCAGTGTAGGAATGCTGCTTCCTGAACTGAACCCCGCTCATTCCCAGTCCAGCAATTAGCTGTGAGCCCTTACTGACATGAAATATTCCAATAACTTGTTCCTCCTCACCTCTCACAAGATTATTTAGTTTTACAAGATGGCCCACAATTGCACATAGGCTCCAAAGAAAACATTTTGTTTGACTTGTTTGTTTTTGATTTTGACCGTGAGTAACCACAAAAGTTAGCCATCTACAATGGCCATTTTCCTAACTGCACCTTGTCACCAACTGACCTATAACTCTGTATATTTGTTCATTTACTCACACATGTAAGGCTCATTTGTTGGAAATTCAACTACAGTGGTAACAGAGCATTCGAGTCTGACTTTCAGTTGTATTTCTTGGTGCCAGAGGACATCAAAAAGAAGCTAAATCAAATAAAAAGACCTGAAACCGGATATACTCTGAAGCCTAAAAGACAGTGTACCTTCTGAAACTGGCAATGTTCCTGTACTCTCTGCTGGGGTGAACTTGTAATATTAAAAGGAAGGCTTTCTTGGAACATACATTTACACACCTGAACCTTTCCCAAATGAAAGTTTTTATTTTCCAATGAATCATCTTGATGTTTCAAGTGAGCACTCCCCCATTAAAGCACACACAACATCTGTTTCTAGACCAAAAAAAGAATTAGTATGCCATTTAGCATTGGCATTCAATATACTGTTCCTGTCTTTTTGTGTTTTATATGAAGGACTGTAAACATACAGATAGCCTGTGGCTTTGTGGTTCCCCTCTCCTCTACCTAATTTAGTTACTTCCTTTCAAAGTGGCAGTAAAATGAGCTGTATTCCTCACTATCCCTCTGGTTTTTTGTAGTGCCAGACAGCAAGATCAAGTTTAGGTCAGCCAGGTTCTTGTTTGCATGTGATTGGGGGGCCTGTTTCTGCTGCTGCTCCAGACACTTAATGTAAATGTTACACAGATATGTGCTGATTAGTGAATGATCACATGCTGAGATGCTTTGAAGTTGCTTTAAAATGTGAACAGTACACAAGATTTGTATAAGGAAACGATGAGAGTTTATTTTCTATAACTCTATTTTATGAAGCTATAAGGTCAGATATCAAACAGAGTTTAGGTCTACGAGGTCAGTGGTGCTGCAAAATAAAACTTATTATTTGCATATTATAGTTGTAGTACTCAAATAGAATACATTAACTATATTCTTTGAACAATAATTTAACATTTTAAAACAATAATGAATCAGAAAAGGAGAAGCAGGGAATTACAAATAAATATTACAAATATATTCAAATAAACTAAAATTAATACATAAATAAAATAAATACAATAAATTACTCTGGAGTAGTATCATCACCACAGTGCTGGTTTGACTATGATGTCATTCAGCACATGGTTCAGCATCAGTTGCTCAAGAATAGGGTCACAGCTCGGTCATCGTGACACTACACTAAAAAGATAAATCAAGTTAGTTGTCACTGTTTGCTGAGAATAACCAACACTCTTTCCTGACTCCACTCTCCTCACCACCTGAACCAAAGTATTGCACCACTTGTCAAGGTTCCGACCTGGACTCAGCAGGTTTATATCAGGCTTGGAGGTAAACACACGTTCATGGAAAGCAGTTATTTTAGATGTAAGCTTGTGGGGGGCAGGCAGAAAGTCCACAGATTTCTCTCTAAAGTGAAAAAAACAAAGATGGTCTGTTACAGAATTCATTTTCTCAGGGAACCTCAGCACTAGAAGTATCTGCGCAAAAGACAAAAGAACCGGTAATTCAAATGAGCAGCGCAAACACAGAAAATGTGAGTCAAACAACACTACCCCAGTAAGTCTGGCATCAACTGAACAAGTCCTTTAGCCTTAAGTAGCAGGGAGGTAACATCCAGTTCCACACAGGTGAGTTAACTGCAGCTTCAACAACAGCTTCCAGGTGCATCAGCCAAGAGGGCGGGAAAGCATGGAGAAACCTAGCCTCTGAAACAAACATGCACAACCACAAACAGGTCAGGGAGACAGACAGAAAATGGCAGGTGAACACAGAAGCTGCCATGTTTTCAAAAACACTTTAAGGATCCATATTTAGAGTATTTTTTGCCGTTTTTACTCACTGAAGCACACAATTGATATTCAAATATGAAAAATCAAAGCACTCTCAAGCGCAGGTAATCAAATCATAAAACATAAAGGAGACTAGCGCTACTTTTAAAATGTCTACAAATTTTTTAAAAAAGCCCCATCTGACCAATCAGAGGCATGATTTAAAATATTTTTTGCCTGTGAAACTCTGAAAAAGTTTCCTCTTGCTATATAAGAAATGAACATGTAAATGACAGCTGTGTTGAATTTTTTGATAAAAGTATTCATAAAAATATGCAGCATGAAAGGACTAGAGGGACTGAGAGATGCCTCAGGCTACGTCCACACTAATGCGTTTTTGTTTGAAAACACGTCGTTTCCTCTCCGTGTTGACATCCTGTCCACACTGAAACGGCGTTTTTAAACATGCTCCAGATAGCTTTTCTTCAAATTCTTTAATTCTCACTCCTTTTACTTCTGTGTTACTCGCAGCAACAACTCGACCTCATTGTTAGTCCATTTTAAAACATCGGTGCTTTCCTCTGCATTTTGCTGCAACGTTTCAAAAAGCCGGAAAGTAAATAAGCGCCACACAGAAATGAGGTAGGCTGAAGCTTCTTGCGTTTTACGCATGCGCAGTACTGGAACATAAGCTTTTTCGGCCATTTCAATGTGGATGCACAAGTCTGTGAAAACGACTGAAAACGCTAGTGTGGACTCGGAGCACACGAAACAAAAAAACTAGTATCCATAACTCGAAATTTCGAGTTATTTTTTCAAAATTTCGACTTATTAACTCAAAATTTTGAGAAATATAACTCAAAATTTCGAGTTACTTTTCTCAAAATTTCGAGTTAGCTCTGCCAATCAAAAATCTACGTGAATGAGGTCACTTTCTTGTTACCCAGAAGCTTGGAAATGATGTCATTCACGTAGGTTACTGATTGGCAGTGCTAACTCAAAATTTCGAGTTACTTTTCTCAAAATCTTGAGTTAATAAGTCGAAATTTTGAGTTAATAAATCGAAATTTCGAGTTAATATGTTGAAATTTCGAGAAAGTAACTTGAAATTTCGAGAAAATAACTTGGAATTTTGAGTTATGGATCCTTTTTTTTTTTTTTTTTAGTGGCGGAAACGGGCTTCCATAGTTTACAGACGAAAACACCTTTTCAAATCTGTCCGAGCTAGTGTGAACGCAGCCTCAGATCTGCAGAAAGTTTCATCACTGTCATGCATCGTCAAAATCCAAAGACCCACAAATTCATTTTACTTTACAGTTTACAACTCAACTTGTGCATATATATATATAGTATGTGTAAGTCATTTAGCCCTTTAAAATATGGAGTTTAGAGCTGCTGTGCTGATTTATTATTATCACCGTTTGCCCTTTTTAAACTGTTGATTTGGTAAAGCCATTTTTGGAGTTGATATGATGATGAAGAGCTGCTGTACAAACTACTCGATTAGAAACCTTAATTTCTATTAAATAATTAATTTATTTCTTTGCACAAATGATTGGAGGAAAAAGTACATACCCAGCAAAAAAACAAAACAAGTAGTTTTTTTGTTTGAGTTTACAGGAACAGGAGGCGTGATACAGCAGGAAGCATGGCCCCTGAGTCTCAGCAAGTAAGTGCGAATGTGACAAAAGAAGAAGAGACAGGAAGCCACATGCTGCTCCACTTTTCAGAGGAAGAATACTGGCTTACTGTGCATGAGAGGTTGGTGTGAGTGAGAAAGAGTGTGGTCTTCATTTGTCAACACCTCTCTTCCTGACTGTGTCAGGGAACTCAGTGTGATATGGTATCTCCCAACAAACTCCCTTCCACCTACACTCCATATATTCCTTGAGGTGAAACCTCTGTTTTCTCTCCAACTATCCTCTTCCACACAGCCAAGAATTTACAGCCTCCAACACTTGAGAGCGAAATGACAGGAACTGTTAAAATATCATTGGCTGTTTTGTGATCCAATGTGCGCCTTGATCCCCGCCTGTTTCTGAAGGGAGTAACATGGAGGAATAAAAACAAGATAAGTACTATTCCGTGTGTGTCTGAGACACTGTTTCCAGCTTTGCAAGAAAGAACATTTATAACCCTGTCACATAAACTTAAATAGGCGAGACTCTATTGAGCTCCTCTCAGCCGTGACAGAGAAACCAGCATCCTTATCTGCCTCCCTAACTCCTTCTGTCTGTCATCTCAAAAGCTGACCTCTTAAACCCCGGGTGACCCCCACCAGTGGCAGACTGAATGAACCATAGGAAATATGTTGCCTCACAGGAAGCCGCTACAACTCCCTGTTGTGTACAGGGGAATGTGATGCTTTTTTTACACCATTTGACCTGGTGCTCTCATCAGCACTGACGTGTTACCTCTGCTAACGTTAGAATATGGGAGCACTGCAACCACTTATGTTATTTCAACGTACATACCCTGTCTTCCTGTTTCACTTGTTTGCCATATTCTTTTCTCTGGAGAAGAATATAGCAAATATTTCAGCCAATTCACTGAGTTGCAAATTATCAGAATATTAAAGTGTATTTATTTGACTTATATTATAGCTAAAGATTTTAATTCCTGGATTGTTGTTGATTTAGAAAATATTTGTACCCCTTCAAATTTTGCTCACTTTTTCATTTAGAAAAAGCTAAATGGAGAAAAGCATTTCTCCCTATCTCTCAATACTTGGTCGTTAAAAAAATGAACAGACTTTTAAATTTCAAAATGTAACCATTTGTAGCCCCTCAGTAGCATTGCTGCTTTGGACCTCTACAGACTTAGACTGGATGACTTATTCAATTCCTTTTGAAAAATCCCTCAAATCTTTTTGGAAAAGATTCAAAAAGATTTGAATTGAAAATCTTTTTGAATCTTTTTCAAACTTTATAGATTGAAAAGATCTCAGCTGTGTATATCAGCCAGGCATTTTCCTGAAGCCACTGCAGTATTGTCTTTGACTATATACTGTGCTGAAAGGTGAATCATCTCCAGTTCTAAAGCTCTATGGAGTTCTCAGTGAACAAGGACAACTTAGGTCCAACTCTAGGATGTGCCGTTGTGACTTTATATTTATTTTATTTTATATTTATTGACTCATTGTGCTTCTGATAGCACAACTTTAGAAATAGATCAAATTTTAAAAAGATCCACTCCCATCAGTAACATTATCCAATTATAAAGCTCTGCAGCTAATAAAAATCCATGACTTTTCATGCTAACAGCAGGTTTTATCCAGGCTGAGTAACACAGGGTAGAATAACCCAATCGTGAAGTATCCAAAGTCAAGCTACCAGCCAATTACCTACCTCTTCATGACATGGAAGCTCCTCTCAGGTTTCACTTCAACCAAGCTGATCAGGCACATGAGTCAATACACAAGCACAGCTCAGAAGGACATTGGGAATAACACTAAAAGGCAAAAACACCAGCCCCTGGTTAATAGAGCAGTACACCAGGATTAAGATCAGGAAAATCAACCTTAGTCCTGCCTGCAATGACTACAAGAAAGCCTCCAGCTCATTGTCCCACACATGGATACTAGAATGCTTGGTACTGTACAAGGCTAACAGTGCATTAATAACATTTATCGGGAACTCAGTGGGACTGTGGAAAACGACATTAGATGGCTGCTCTAAGGACCATCAAGTGCCTGACCAGGATTCCCAGCAATGATATCAAGATATTACTTTGACGAGATTAGTGTGGCCAAATGGTTGCAAAGAGAGGGATGGTGATGTGGAGTGAATGTGTGGAATTGCTAGAAGGCAAAATGGTAGACGTAAAACAGCTACAAGTACCCGAGTTTCCCACAGGCCAATGGGAATCATGATAAAGATGCACAAAGGCCACAGCCAAATACCTCCAGAAGGCAGGCTTGTACTAAGAGGTCAGCTGGTATAAGACCTAACACCTGCGCCTGCATTAACACATATCAGAATCAGAATCAGAATCAGAATACTTTATTGATCCCTGGGGGAAATTATTTAATGCATATATGCCATATGCCATTTAGCCATCAGATACCCAGATTCAGTTCAATTCAATTTTTGAATTCAGTTTTATTTATATAGCGCCAAATCACGACAACAGTTGCCTCAAGGCACATTATGTTGTAAGGTAAAGACTCTACAATAATACAAAGTAACAAACAGAAGAGTAATAAGTTAGCTACTGGAGGAGATAAGTCCCGCTAATGTTAATACAGGCTCTGTGAGCATAGAGAAAGAGGGAGAGTGAGGATTACTTAGTTTCAGACTCACAAACAAACAAGTAGCATATGTGAATGCATCAGAGACACTCATACCAACCCCTAGGGGGTGACACGCACACTGTTTGACTCTACTGAAATTGCTAGCCATATTACATCTTTTCAACAGAGCCCAAATTAGTTAAGAACAGTATGTTCAGTCTACTTGTCATATGGACAGAATGTTGGCTATTGTGATAAATGTCAATTTCCAATGATTTGTGCATGAGATGTACAAGTGGCTCTTTATGGCCTGAGTATGTCCTTCACTGTAAAATCTAATATTGTGTTTAATTAAAAATATTAAATAGGCTGAACTCAATTTTATTTTTATAAACTTGAAAAGCAGAAATTTTTAAAAACAGTTTCTGTTGATATGTATTTATTGGTCTCTGCTTTTGATTTGCCTTGCTGAAATATGTGAAATATGAGGACATGGACAAGCATGTGACCAGAAAAGACATTTCTGGCACAAGCTTGTGTTTGTGTTTGCTCACAAGCTTGTAGAGTAGATCAGTTCACACCATATATGTATGCAAATAAATATCGAGGTTGTACCATATTTCCTCTGGCGCGGGGGGGGGGATTGAGAGCAGGGAATGGAAAACGATGGCTCACTATTCTGCATTGTCCTGCTCTAATCCCCCCTATTTCACAGAATAAAAAAAAGAAAAGAAAAACATTTGACACCTTTCACAGGCTTGGCCAACACTTCCAGTTCCTCCTACACACTTAAGGTTACACAAACTCACACAACACTTGGAACATTCACAGGTTTCAAGTGTTTCCTTACTCTGTTCTCTCAGCATGAAATCAGCTTTTCATTAAAGGTTGGGGGTTCTTGTCAGTCACAGCCCCACTTCTCCCCCACCTCATCTCTTTCATCCATTCTTTATGGCTCCTCCTCCTTTTAGCACCCCATACGGCCTTTGTAAAAATTCATGCCCTGTGCCTAGCAAGGAAGTGGGGTTACATAGATCTTGTAGCAATAAAGAATACAATAAGATTTGATCAAACTTCTTTTTGTTTCCTGTAGCTAACTAGACAATCTGTAATTTACAGGCTCATGAACTCATGAATGAAATATTAAAATTGGGAAAAAAAACTACCGTATACTTTAATCTTAATAACTGTACAGTACTGTTTTTGTAACTATTGTCCATGATGTAAATATTTTTTCTGTAAAAGTTGTGTGTGTTTCTGTTCTGTGTCCTGTTCTATTTGTATACGTGCTTTTATTCTGCTGCTGTCACAAACAGGACTATGGACTATGCGTCCATAGCATGGAGCAGGGACGGCTGATCCTGAGCATCATGCTCATACACTCTCCACCTCCAAGCAGAGAAAAACTCCTCTATCGGATTGAGGAAAGGAGAGTAAGGTGGTAGGAACCCCATGACCATCCTTGGATGCATTGCAAACCATCCCCTAATGAGTGGGCTATGGTGGAAATTGACATTGTCCCACACAATTACATAAATGGGTAGGTGAGGCCCTATGAGACCTCTCTCATTTTCAGGGATAAAATTGGTATAAAGGCAATCCAAGAAGATGAGGAGCTTGTGTGTGTTGTATGGGCCAAGACTGGGGATGCGACTGGCCACACCATTTTCAGAAATGGCAGCACACATAGTTATATTGCCCCCTCACTGACCTGGGACATCCACTGTGGCCCGGTGGCCAATAATATTACGGCCACGTCTTCGGCCCTTGGCCAGGTTGAAGCCAGCTTCATCCACGAACACCAGGATGTGAGGGGTCCCATGTCCTTCCAATGGCATTATTCTCTAAAATAGAGTAAAGAACGTAAAATCAGTCATACAGAAGAGTCATATACTACAGTTAGACAATTACATGTTCTCCCCAACAGGTTCAATATACTACAGGCCACTACTCCAGTGGTTCTAAACTAGTGATAGGCCTGAGGAAGTACTGCAGGGGTATTTGATAGAAAGGGGAGTGGGAAATACTGATGACTTACTGAGATGTTACAGTAAAACCTACAGTATTAGATAGATTTGATTGGGAGACAACAAAATAAGGATTATAATGAGAATCGTATCATACAGTAAACTGCAGTTTTCTGTTGAAATTGTTGAAGTCAGATGAAGCAAATACTGATTCTGAAATCAGGTAAAGGAGGTATTGAAACCAAATAAGTGAACTACTGCTTACTGTGATTACAGGTAAGGTTATAATGAGAGACAACCAGTAACTGACTTACATTTACATACTGGTAGCGCAGCTCCTTCACTCTGTCAGAGTTCCTCTCAAATGGTACCCTGTAGATTTGTTTCATTGTCATCTGATGC
>NW_005187702.1:544590-557815 GCF_000239375.1 Pundamilia nyererei | reverse complement strand
AGAAATGCCATTCTGTTGTGAACATTTGCCAAGAGGTTTGGAGGTTTGTCCATGTTATTTTGAGAATGTAATTTCTGTTTCAAGAAATGAGCCAAACCAATGGAGAAAAACTGTAATCACATGATTATTGTGAATATGCATCTTGATGCATGCCCAATTATCCAGGTAAGGATATCACAGAAAGTTAATTCTGTTGATCCAGATGTAGCGTCTTCAAGTGTGACAAACTATTTTAAATTCAGTCTCCCATTTTAAAACACTGAAGGTGTTTTGTTGTTTTACATAAATGTAAAATTGAGTTCCTGCTTATTTGACCCCCTCAGTAATTAACATTATCCTGCTATTTTCACATCTTCTCCAGTGGGCGTGGTAGTTTTTGCAGGTGACGTGTGACCTCAACGACCTTTTGACTGACTCCATCCCCCATCCCCTACTCATGTGGAAAGAATTTATTTTCAGCTTCTTAGTTCCTTTTCACTGCCCCTTTCTCCTGCAGACCCACCCTTTCTATGCTTCCTCCTGGGGCACTGAGAGTGCAGCTGTTGCTCTCAGCCCTTTATTATCCACCCGGAAGGGGTGAGTAGGCCAGGGCAGAGGAGGGTAGAGGACTAGAGCTGTGGAAGGAAAAAAAAGAAATTCAAAAAAATGCAGAGGAAAGTATGAGATGATATGTTCACATTTCTGGGAAGCAGTGGGTGTAGTCCTGGATTACTTGAACAGGTGTTACCCCAGTTTCTTTTATGCTTTGCTCTCCTCTGCTTCCTTAGAAAAACAATAAAATATGCTGGAGTAAAATCCTACAAATGTAATGGATAAAAAGGGGAAACCATTCACTTTGCCTGCAATTTTGGAACAGTGTTATATATATATCACTTGTTTCCGTAGTGACACAAAATAAAATTCAGCTTTTGTGTAATAAACCATATGTTCAGAATTAACTTCCTTTTTTACTGTAAATCTTTATTACTGTGCTTAATATTTAACATACCACTACAATAACCCAACCTTTTTTAGTTAAAACATTAACTATCCAAATCATACTTTATACATCACTGTTAAATACTTGGATACAACAATATCAAGTATCTTTGAAGTCTTTGAAGCCCGTTTTTTAATAATAAACATTAAAAACAACCTGTACCTTCTGTCTTTATTATAGTAAGTAACTATAAGCACAAGTAATCAATATTAGTAATGAATTTAGATGAAATGGTTGTCAAGTTAGTATAGGTAGACTTTTTGATAAAAAGTAAGGAGGTAATGTCATTAAAGTGTCTTAAAAATGAAGAAAAATACTACTTTAAATTCAGGAACTCTGTGGAAAGTGACATATTTGGAGTCATTTTGGAAGGAAAACGTGACTGGCACACACTGTGCATACAGGCGACATGGGGGTTATGCTGCAGAAGCTTCAGGGAAGACATTTTTCTTTGAAAAAGTCTGAAACTTCTTTAAACACAGCCTGGAACTCGTGAAATCTGTTGATAACTTTCTGGTTTTGCAGATTCATGTAAACCACAATTCTTCTCAGTGGAGAATAAAAATGTGAACATTTCATAGTCAATTTTTAAAAAGTAATCTTTAACCAATAGCTTGATTTTGGCTTTAAACAGAAAAGGAGGAGAGAAAGAGAGAAAAGGAATACTGTATGACTTCTAACAGTTCACTCTTCGGTCAACCAGTTACTCCATTAAAACATAAAGTTGGTGACAGCAGGCTAGTGTGACTGATATTCACTCCACTAACCAGCTACTTTACCTTGACCAGAAGGAAGCCACCATGTAAACTGAACTCTGTTCCCCCATCAGTCAGTTGACTCACTCGCCATCCTATCCATCTCACTCCTCAGGATCAATTTGGCTGAGTTGAATGGGGGGTCAAGGCAATTTAATGCTCCTCCTGCATTGTAAAACAGGAGAGGAAGGGGTCAGGGACAGGCAGGTGGCAGTCAACTTTGTGTGGGCTGTCTGCATTCCTCTGTGTAAGTGTGTGCATGCTGGGGGATTGGAGGCAAGAGGGTTGACAGGAAGCAGACCACTGCCAGTGGTAAACGCCATCATAAAATGGATTGTTTTGTGTGTGGGACAGTGTGTCTGTACATTTGTGTTAGAGAGTCAGATTCCTCCAGCTCTGAGAGTGAGAACTTGTTTTTGATTTGGGAATAATAGTTTTTGTTTGTTTGTTTGTTTGTCTTGTTTTTAATAAATGTTAATTTTCTTATTTATTACACTGACTGGTCTTGAAATTTTCACAAAGATAAAACTAAGTGATAAAGATAAAATAAACCTAAACATTCCACTGGCAACTTGATGGATGTTTATAGAATTAGAACTTACCTAGTATTCACTAATTTACATTAATTAAAAATATTATTTGTGTTATAATGAAGCTCTGTATCTTTGGATATCGTATGAACTTCAAATCACATTTACATCTTTGGTATTGTGGTTGTTGTTGTCTATGTTGTCTAGATGAGTTTCAGTAGGTAAGAAGGCTCTGGATTCAAATCCACCAGCCAGCCAGAGCTTTTCTGTGTGGAGTTAGCATGTTCTCCCTGTGTCTGCATGAGTTCTCACTGAACACCTTTGATCCCACTATAAAAAGACATGGAAATTAGATGATTTGGTGATTATGAATTAAGCATAGATGTGAATGTGAGTGTGAAAGCTGGTCGCCTTGTGCTAGCAGTAGTGACCTATTCAGGGTGGACCTTCACTCCACCATCAAGTGAAGTAGTTAGGAGAATGAATGCATGAATGAATGCAGATTTTGCAAGTGTGTATTTTAGTCAGTAGTGTTGGTTTCCAGGGAGCAAGGAAGCAATGAGGGGCTGGCCTTCTGGGGTTTCATAGCAATCACCAGTTCAGGTAGGAACATTACATCCTACACAGTGCAAAAATTCACAAAAGAGCCTAACCTTAACCAAGCTGGATTAAGGTCTCTTGTCTTTATTTCTGTTGCCTGTTGCCATTTTCCTTTCACAGGGTCACCAGATAACATGTGGGGGTTGGGAAGTTCACATCCACCAGCAAACATCAGCGCTGCAGACAAACGCATGATTTCTGAGCCATTGTTGTTTCCTAGTGTGACAGATGGCTCTACCCACTTACTTCCCCTTTACTGGATATTTATTATCTTGTCATATGGCTGCTACATGACTGCTACACGGTCTGACTCACGATTCTCCGTTTTCTATTAACCAGATGTTAAATAGATAGACTGGCATAAAGGGTTGTAAATGGAAGAAACAGCTAGTCTCGTTAATGTGTACACCTTTAAACCGCAAACTGCAACAAACATTTTTTTAACCTTTTTAAGCTACGGTGTATAATACTAATGATTATAGGTTATTGAAGGAGTACTGAAGTTTGAAGAGAGCTCAGCTAGTTGTTTAACCTTCCTCCTTGTTTGTATGATAAGTTAGTTTAGCTTATCTCTCAAAATGTTAACCAGTTTTGTTTATAGAGGTAGTTATTAGAGCAAAGTCCTGCTTATGTAGCAGACACTGCATGCAAAACCAATGCAAAGAAGAACAAGTGTAGCTAAATTTCACGTGCCCTTGGCATAGAAAAGAAATTAGCCAGTTTGATTTATTTATTACCAACGAGATTAATGGTTCAATGCAAAGCTTATTAATGAGCATCAATCAGAAAAAGATCATTCTAGGTCCCTTTGCCTCCTTTTTGTGGAAGCTCAACTTGAACTAACTTGAAAAGCAGAAATCGATTGCATTCATTTCCTCTAAGATGATTCTATATGGTGTGTGCATTTTTCTTTTCTTTCTTTTTTTTTAAAAACTGGTCGTAGTTTTCTGGTAAGCTGATGTTACCTGAGAGCTCTTTCCATCAGCATACTGTAACAGCTCTTTGCTAAATCTGTTTAAATCCCTCTTTGCTCGATGGTTTAACATATCTGGATTCTGGCAGATGAGGTGATGCTGTTGACACAAAGAGCATATTTATTTCAGGGAGTTTCTCACCTTACACATAAGTGTCACTCAAAGAGACAGAGCCTGAGGCTTGGTGATGGTGCCAGGCCTCAGACTTTATGCAACTTCTAAAGACAAGTAGTACATCAGAAGTTGTTTGTTCTTTGTTAAAAGTCAGGAGTCAGTGTGTCTGGTTGATGAAGATAAAGCCTCAAAATTGTAAAACTGCATTTAGGAAAATATACCTGAATTTAATTCATGGTGTGTTTGGAATCACTCTTGCACACACGGTGATATGTACATATTTGGTTACTAAGTGTAGTACATGGAAACAATGCTCAATTAAAATGTTTCCTTGAGGAATAATTTATATTTTCGCCTTTGGACAAGCTGTTCTTTTGGACATGGTCTTGTAAAACTGTGAATTTATAGTACTAGAATTTGCTTTGAATTTGCAAATTCTGGCTCTTGTTTTGATCACTTTTATATTAAAAATATTTAAAATGTAAAATTCTGTAACCATTTTGGTTTGTTTTGGGCTCCAGATGTTTTGCTCATACTTCATGCAAAATGATTTTGGCAAAACCATTTTTGCTCTCACTGGGCCTGAGTATATTTCACCCTGCAGGTACAAACAAATTATATCTGATAAGAAAACTGCATTATTCTTAACAGAAAAGTCCCATTAAAAATAGTCTTTAAAACATTCTAACACAAAAATATTTTTACTGCAGTAAACCTGAAGATGAGAAAAAGCTTTATGTGGTGTGTCACTTCTTAAAACAACTCAACTTCATTGGATAAGCTGAAATTATACTTTTGATACAATTTAAAACTTACAACTTCAGGAATGCAATTTTATATGTGACCCTGACCTCTGACCTTTCTCCTTCAGGAGTCAACCATCAAATATTATAAAATGAGGTAAGTAGTTAAAGTTGACTGTTGCATGACTCTTGTGGGGTAGGAGTGAAAGGCGGAAGGTGGACACGGCCTGAGTAAACATTACATTAGGCACACTAAAATATTTACAAGGCTCCATCAGCTCCTGTGCCTCCAGCCTTCGTCAAGTATCAGGGCTCTTGCCATCCGGTGTGGCCCCTCGTATTTGCTAATGGACCTCCTCCCCAGGTTTAACAGGAGGAAGTTGTTAGTATTTCAGTTCTGGCTTTCCAGAATGGATAGAGAAGGGTATGCAAAGAATAACACATTTGGAAGTGTTTTATTCAAGCCTGGATTAGTGACGCGAGGGAAAGAATGGCTGCATGATTCATTTTATTGCCACGTTGTTGCCATTATATGTGAAAAACTGTGCTATAAAGACACTATGGAACAATGATAGAGATAAATAAACATAAAAGAAATGTAAACTGACATTTATGCAGAGTGAGGAAAGTGCAGGCACAGCTGTGTTAAAGCCATATAAGGGATTTATATTTTTGTCTTTGTTATTTTTAGGTAGAAAGATTGGCATTCAACAGTTAAACTCTACCGTTTTGCAGTAGAGCTGCCCATCTTAAAAGCATGTGTAAAATATGTCTGCTTACATTTAGTTAGCTCCATATAGCTTGTACAGTGGCAGACTTATTGCTGTCTTAGTGGTTTCCAAAACATAATTCTTGTTATATGATAATTACGGGCTTTAAGTACAGAATGCATTTATTTGAGGGTCTGAGCGAAAATATTCACACAAGCACCAGTATTTTATAGTCAGCACAAGCAGCATTTGACCCTTGACTTTAGAATGGGAAACCTCAGGAAGACTGGATAGTGCAGTCACGGTTGTTTGGTGATCGTATTTATATTATTGGATATCTGATGATAACCTTTGACTTCTGTGATGACAGGTTGGACTGGTTTCAAAACATAACTGATAAATCATTTTTCAAAAACCTACAAGAGAAAAAATAATGTTGACAGCACCACTACGATATGTCATCTACTGTATATTTGGGAGAGAAAACATTACATCTTTAGAAAGAAGCCTGTTTCTCATTTGTCGGCAACTCAGTGTAGGGTATATAAATCTCTTTATCAGTGCCACTGACCTAGATTTTCCAATGCCTTTTCTATAAAGGACAATCCAATAACAGCTCCTATTCTCCTCTTTCTTTTCCTATTCACAGGCAGCAACCAAAGGTTGTTTCAGACCAAGGATAAGGGTTTTTTTTTTTCAATACAATAGTATTTTTTGTGTGTGTTCTACTTTAAGCCATTGTTAGCTAATGGCCAAATATGATGTGTGACTTATTTATATCAGCAGAGATCCACAACATTTAATGGGGAATAGGCACCAAAGAGACGAAACAAGGTGCCTTTTATTTACCTGTTTTTCACTGGATGAGGAGGATACTCAGCAGCAGAGATACAGACAAAAATCTGTCAAAAAGAAAAGTCTTGGTACAGATCTCCTTACCATGTTGGATGGGAAGTCAGAGTCAAGCTGCAAAAACATCATTAAGAGTGTTTGCTATAATAAAACAGTAAAAAGTTAACAATTTCCCTCTACTTGCCTAAGTCCATTTTACTTAAGTAATCATCCTATACGGAGTAAATAAATGAGTTGTATAACGTATATGTAAAGGGAGATTGTCGGTCAAAATATTGCTCTTTTCAGTCTAACATAAAAGTTATACCTTCTTGAAAAATTAATAGTTTAATGGAAAGAATCAGTCTGTTAAAATTCCAAATTTCATTTACAACTTTGATATTTGTAATTATACACTACTACACATCTTACTCCCCATACTTTCCTCGAAGATGTGGTTCCCTTTCACTTATGCTTTTTTGTTCTAGTAGCCCACCTCTCATGAGGCAGGTGTTCCTCAACACCACCTGACATGGACCTTAAATTGGGCAAAGGGCAACGTCCAAGCTGGTATGGCTTCATTTATCCAGTCTTTAAGTCTGGGGTTATTAGCTAATTTTCCGGGTCCAAACTCTGCTTCAGTTCCCATCAAATGAACACTACAGCAGTGAGAGTTACAAACTGTCTAAATTCTTTCATCTTTAATAAAATGAACAGTGTGCCTGCTCTACCAGGTGTAACAATTAAGTTTAAAATCCAGGCATGAAAACAGGATTTATGAAATTTAATGGAGTTAGAAGATAGCAGGGAGTTAGCTCACTAGTTTCCACCAAAACATAATATAGCATGTTCTGACTGAAGGATTTCTGAAAAAATTAAAACGTACAGCTCTGCTATCATTTCCGACATAAATGAAGACAGAAAACTAAACAGTAGTGACGTTTGTAGGGTTACTGAACTTGGGCTAGCTGGTATATAATGATGTGGCTAGCTATGCAGCTATGGTGAGCGTAATATGAACACATTGAAGCAGGAGGATGAATGCTAACTTTTTTCCACTCAATAAAAGTTAACGCGAGGGTTCCCGATGGTTAGGAACAGAGATGGGCAGTAACGCGTTACTTGTAACGAGTAAAGTAAGGGATTACTATTGCAAAAACGGTAATTAGATTACCGTTACTTTCCCGTAGGAACGCTGAGTTACTGCGTTACTAAAACCGTGATTTTTTGCGAGAATGTCTCATGACAGTGACATAAGCGAGTGCGCTGTTAGTGACAACAGCTGTGTGCAGATCAACAATGGATCACATATCGATTGTGGGAGAGAGTATGAGCGTGCAGCGTTTAAAGCGTGGAAGTGCTGACCTTACTTTGAGTTCCATAAAAAGTGACAAAAACATTAGCGTCCATCGTGCGTGGGAAGAAAACTTCTTTTTACAGCGAAAAAAACCCTAAACTTCCGAGCAAGCACCGAGTGCGCTATGACGTAATGGGAAACTCACAGAGAAACTCGTGGATTCTTCCATTGACCGCGGCACACCTGCACCAGCGTAAACCTCCGCCTACCGCAGTCCTGCTTTACAGGTGAAAATAGAGCAACAGGACCGTTGGTCTTTGACTTTATTTATTTTCTGCTGTGTTTTACTTGCATCTATTTGAAAGAGTGAGTGTAAACACAAAAAACATTTTATTTTATGTGCTGGAATGTGCAGAAAATAGGTTTAAATGTTAAACTAATTTATTCAAGTCAGAGAATGTTGCATATAATTACATTTTTGCTTGATGCATAAAGTTAAAAGATTAAAACTGATAAAACAAGTTAAAAAAAGAGACTTTTCCATTTGATTACATTTTGTATGATGGATTATGCAGAAAAAGTAGAATTGGGCTGAAAGATCTATCGCTTTATCACCTCTTCAGGTTGTAAATCGTGTTTTTAAAAAGTAACTAAGTAATTAATTACTTTTGAAAATAAGTAATCAGTAAAGTAACGGGATTACTTTTTTGGGGAAGTAATCAGTAATTAGTTACTGATTACTTTTTTCAAGTAACTTGACCAACACTGGTTAGGAACAAATGCAATCACATGGCAGGATGCTGTAGTTACATTGTAAGGTTTTAAAAACAGCTTTTAAATGAATTGTGGTAATAAAAAACAAGGGAGGTCGAAGGTGATCACTGCCTTATTTTAGGGGCTTGTTCAGATTAAATAGAACAAGATACAAAGCATTAGAACATGTTAAAAACACAACAGCTCTGAGTATTTTGGACCTGGAAGCAGGGTTCATACATCATCACTTAAGGACCGGATGTGCTTCTCGCTCGTATTCCAAGGTAGCCTGGAAATTGGCCAAGGAATTACTTTTTCTTTGTATTTGTGCTGTTTTGTTTGTCCTGTTTTGGGTTGTTTTTTTGTTTGTTTGTTTTTTGCTATGGAGTCTCAAATAAAATAGAAAACCTACTTGATTCTGATTCATACTTCCTTAAAATTAGATGTATAATTTGGTGCGGTCAACAGCCATGAGTAGTGATTATTATAGTAGCTCCATGGTATAGTATTTTTTTAAGATTTTGACTTTTCATCAAATTACTTTTCGTTCCTGAAATAACAACCAGAATAACAACCAAGCTGTAATGAGCCAGGAATATCCACAGCATGTGAAATGAGCACAGGTACAGTGGACTCATGTATGAAGTAAATATTGCGTCTATTTTGGTAGATGTCAACAGTTCTGTAAAGGGTTCAGGTCGTCACTCAATACTTGGTGAAGCGTGCTAGGATGTTGAAGTGGTGAATTGATAATTCCTCCCACTGTGTCCCTTATTAGCTCTTTGTCTCCTGCTCTGTCGCTGAAGTGGCACAGTTGTGTCAGCAGTGTTACTCATACCTGGGCTGGATACACTTGGCAGCCAGGTCTGGATCTGCCTTAATCACCAATTTCCACTTCCTATTCTTCGCTGTGCCTACAGCCAGCCGTGGGTGGACACTGATGACGGGAAACAGCACAGTCAAACTGCAGCGAAACAGGAGGTAGCACTTCACTAGGATATTATTATATATAGTTTCGCTAATATAGGGTCAGCAAAGTGGGAATAACAATGCAAAGGATACAAAAATCAACACACTGTAAGAACACATACACACATAGCTAAAGGAAGCCATTCTTACGGATTCAAGCATCAGAAAGGCTGCAAAGAAAAAGAGTAGTGCATGATGACCACATGTCACAGTATGCAAACTTAAAGTAAGCAAATTATTTACAGACATTCTTGCTTGTCGACAATTTCATACGGGATGAAAGACATTCCATATTGTTGAACAAGAAGTATATTGATTAAACTGTGTGAAAAGGAAGAAAATTCTGGCTTTGTTATTCTTTATGTAATCTTTTATTTGGGCCAAAATCTAGATTTAAAAAATTGCTTTAAAAAGAATATTCTGCCTGACAGTAGAGAAGAAAAGCAACATGTTGATCGTTTGTTGATATATTCCTGCATTACTGTCAGACTGGCACCAGACAGGTGTTGGACACAACTGACACTATGCAGAAAGTGTAAATGGAGGCCAACAGACATCTCAGTGAAAAAAGAAATCAGCAGCAGTTAAGTGGGACTCATGGCAGGTCTGCATGTGTGGGCAGGATGTGATGTTTGCTCGCCTTGTTTCTTTCATTTTGTAATTTTCAAACCGGCTTTTAAATGATAATGACTATTTATACTCCTCTCGACTTGGCTGCGTGGGCTCGATGGAGACAGCGTGCATGATTCACAGCCGTTAGAGATCGCCTTTTGTCAACCACAGCTTCTCTTTTCTGTGACTTTTCTTCTCTTTCGCTGCCTGATTCTTTCTCTTTATATCTCAGTCCCTTTCTCCTGGAGAGCAATAATAGAAAGATCATTGTTCAGGCAGTGGCTGCATGGGCGGAAGGACACAGTTATTCAAGGTTTATGAAGGAGCCAAAGATAGTTTTTGAAGAAAACATTTCATAAGTCTCTGGAACTCACAAAGAATTTCAAATGGTGTGAGGTGTGTTGGTATTTTCTTTCTAACCTCAGTTTGAATTCATTCAGCATGATTTTTGAAAACATACTGAAATCTGAACACATTCAGTGTGCAGTGTAAGGTTATCAGTGTTTGTTTGTAAAAGTGTGGCCTGGGTTAAAACATAGATTAAAATAAAAACATACTAAGGTATGTTACGGGTGGGGGTGAGGGCGAGGGGGCTTTTGTGGATAGTGACGGTGGAGAGATGGACAGGAAAGTGCAGAGCAAAAGAGCAAAAGGACCTGGGTCAGGCTCAGAACCCAGGCTACAGCTCTCGGGCCATGTGGTATGCGGTTGGCTGCTCATCCACTGAGCTAAGCTAGCACCTGTGAAGTTGATCAGTGTTCTTTTGGTGAGAGTTATTTCTTGATGATGCTTTGGCTGTATCATGCCTCAGTCTCTGTGGCTTTTAGGCTGTGAAAACCAGAACAATAAGATCCTAACGTGCATATTTGACTGATTTTTGGGGTCTTGGTTTTAATGTGATGCTAAATTTAAAAGAAAAAAGGAAAATAAAAGCTTGTGGATTACCAGAACTGGAACCAACAATCAAACGTCCACTCTAGCCACCCAGGCTGGTTCTGCCCAGATGCTTACAACGGTAAAAGCCTATTAGGGTGTAAACCGTGAAAATCGCCTGTTTCCTCCATTGCTTTGCCTGTATCTAGGACAGCTGACAGTGGCACGTGCAGCAGACAGCTATATCAGCACCCTGCAAATCCATCTGATGTGCACATGGATCACAGTGGGAGATGGGTGATGAAGGCACTGCAGGAACA
Organism: Pundamilia nyererei; assembly: GCF_000239375.1. Lineage (NCBI taxonomy): Eukaryota > Metazoa > Chordata > Actinopteri > Cichliformes > Cichlidae > Pundamilia > Pundamilia nyererei. The sequence continues at coordinate 546,755 of NW_005187702.1, read as the reverse complement.
GGAAGGTGAATGCTATGAAGTTTGTGCAAATATATCGAAATAATACAGAGACAGTAGCTGGTCAGTTTTTGCCAGCAACTGCGGCACCTGGGTTAAAATGGTTAACTCAGGAGCCTTTTTTCTACACCACTCTGTATTTTTTTATATCCTTTTGCAACCAATGTTTTCCATGTGCAGACCAGAGGATTGTGCTAGTTACTAACTGACACGGTTATAGACTGATTGTCTGCACTGCAGACAAGAAGAATAAGGTTTATGCTGCTGGTGGTTTCCTTCCTTAATACACCATCTTCCTGTTTTCCAGTTATAAGTCTTATGTTTTATGATTCTACAAAAGTGAGTAAATAAAAAAAGTGTTTAAAAACAATTAAAAACCATGTCCTCAGATGAAGTCAGCAGCATCCCACCCCACTGTAGACTGTGGGAGTAGAGTTTCCGAACTCTTCACAGATCCGAGTTTTTGCTTCAGCTATTTCCCAAGCTGCGTTTCGCTTGCCTGCCGGGACCCTTCAGCTACTTCCAAAGCCCCAACCAAGCCCAATAGCACCTTATATTCAAATATGGTGGATGTTTTGAACAAACTGTTATTTGCACAGAAGTCAAATAACAGAACAGCACTCAGATTCAGATCAGGCAGGTCGTTCTCCCCAATCATACCCCATGCCTCCAGGTCTTACTATCATTGCTTATGTGACTACTGAAAACTCAGAGTTAAACAACTGAGTCACCAGATGGGGCATCCTCGAGCACCCCACTTAGTGACTCCAAAAAGCTCGGGTACTCTGAACTGTCCCTGACCCAAAGGTGCAAGAAAAAAACCCTCTCCACGAGCAAAAACACCAATGGACATGCAGCAAATCAAGGGGATACAAGAATACAGTTGTGTTTGTTTGTTTTTTCTTAATGTGCTGTTGAACAGATTTTGTAGATGGAGGATGACACATGTCTATCAGTAACACATGAATCTATATCTTGTTTGATTTTACATATTTTTCTGTGCTCTAGAGAAACAGTCTCAATAGGATTGTGAACAAAAAAGAGGAAAGAGCTGCCTTACTGAGGAAAATTGCGTGGGCTAAATGGCTGCGACACAGAACACTGTATTATCCTGTACACACAAGACCACACACTCTCTCTCACACACACACACACAAACATACAGAAAGATAGAGAGAGAGCAAAATACTTTGTCTGAAAAGAATTCTCTTTTTTTCTGACTCTACCCCCTACTCCAGACATTCTTTCCCAGAATTCCACGGTGCGTGGGTGGGATCAAAGGTCCCAGTTACACAAGTACTGATTCTAAATGAGGGGAGTATTTTAATGAAACTCACACATTTATCTGTGCTCTGTATTTATAAGAAGCTTCAGTGACTTAATTGCTTTCCTCCGTCTCCAGTCTTAGCCTTAGCCTGATTCTAACTTTAACCATACACATGGTCCCTAAACCCTTTAAATTAACATGGTAAGAAATAGGCAGAATCCAGAATCTGAAAGTCATTTTTAGAGTTGATTGTAAATTATTTTTTGAGCAATTATTGATGGTGTTGCTTATGGCTCAGTCGCAATGGAGTAACAGCAAGAATCGCAACCTTGACTATACAACACCCTCAACCTCTGGGCAACTACTTTCAAGTGCAAGTCAGGTCAGACGCAACCAGTCTCCAAACAGTGACAGTCCAACTCGACGGGACCAAAGTCCTTAAGGTTGGCAAATTATTCATAATACAAATTAATAAATTCAGACAAACACTTTCAAATGCAGAGACCATTTGCAACAAATGACTTCGCTCAATTCCTTGTCAACTAATTGTCAATTAATTGCTATTTAAAAGCATCGCTATGATGTTTTTCAGTTAAATCAATGTCCATACAGCAGCTACATTACTGTTTGTGGAGATATTTAAGTTTCGGGGTCAACTCTGAATGTACTGTGAGTAGTTAATGTGAATTTCCATGTATGTAGACAGGAAAGGATTTCCAATGTTTCATCACAGTTAATCACAATTTTATTAAAAATAAATAAATTTAAAAAAACTATATATATATATATACACAATTGTATAAGTCAAGAACTCATGAAGTTTATTGTAATTTCGTATGGTGTTACCCTACCTGAAATGGAATACTGTTTCTATATGAGATCAAGCTGACAATTATATATA